>NC_084553.2:48920950-49018450 GCF_033978685.3 Nerophis lumbriciformis | reverse complement strand
AAAGGCACTGCCTTTAGCGTTCTCTGAGAGGACGCTAAAGGCCCAAGGCATAAGCGTACTAAGCGCTTGCTTAGGGCCCCGCGGCCACCAGGGGGCCCCCAAAAGCAATTAACAAAAAATTCTTATTTTTTATTTTTTACATGTACAAGTCTGACTGATGATTTCTAAATGATCAAAGATATATTATTGTACAAAAACACAATTTTAGGTCAACAGAGTGCTGCTGCTGATCTAGGCCTAGTGATTCTTCCTGCCTCTCTTTAAATGTAAAACTGCGCCTCTGCTGCACCTGTGACGTTTGCCGCCCGCCGTGCAATGCCAGTGCGCACTGGGCATCAAAAGCGCAGATAGAGGCAAAACAATGTCACAAAAAAGGACATATCCTTCAGGTGCAGAAAAAAGGAAGAAGAAGAAAGTGGAAGAGGAGAAAAAATGCCATGATAAAGGTATGTTTGCATGACTTGGTAATAAAAAGTTTATCAAAGAGATTTGTAGCTGTAATTAGCTTTAGCTAGGTGACGTTAGCTAGCTAGCGCGGTGCTAGCAATAAGTTTTTAGCATCAGGTTACTAGTGAGATATGTTGTTTGCACAAATTGTTTGCAGCAGAGCACAGTAATTTATGTGAGTAAAATAAACATTATTTTTTACATCAACTCATAAGTTATGTGAAACTTCCCCAGGAGCATTGTTAAAATACTTTGGAGGCACAGAATCAGCCCAGAGCCAGTCCACATCCTCAGGCTCAACTGTGAGTGATGAATCAGGTGAGGAAAAGACTGTCACCATACAGGATACATTTAATTTCTTAGTATAAACATTACACCTGAAGGGAAATTAATACAGTCAAATTATCTCATTAATATGTGTGCCTATATGTATGTGTGTATGTATTTCATCTTAGGTCCATCTCCATCCTCTACAGTGCTCTCTCACACACCTCCATCCTCTGTCCCCTCCATGTCTGAAACCACAGCTGATTTATCTAGTAAGTTAACTGCAAAACACCCTTTATAATTGCTCATTGTACTGCAGAACATTCTGAGATTAATAATTATGTCCAACAGTGCAATTTAATGACCTTATAGGTCCTTCTTTTTTAGTCATTGTCTTTCTTTGGTCACTTCCTCAGCAACTTCCACCACAACGTCCCCTTCACACCATGGACCATCATCAGCTCCGCCAGTTGACCCAGCTGAGTGGCCTTCTTTCCTCTCAGATTCAGACAGGACTGAGCAGGTGATCAGAGGACCACTGTCTATTAAGGAGAATGTTTCACTCCCTAAACGGCATGATGGCCGAAGTTTTCATTATCATTACACCTACAGACAGCTAGCCAATGGAGAAAAAGTCAAGCGTAGCTGGCTGACTTATTCAAGAAGTAAAGATGCAGTCTATTGCTTTTGCTGCAAATTATTTTCCAAAAAGTCCTTAAAACTGGCAGCCGAGGTACAGCGGGATTGGGTCAACATAGGTGCACTGCTGAAACAGCATGAAAACAGTGAAGATCATTGTAGCAACATGGTGAAATGGAAGGAATTTGCCTTGCGTCTTTCAAAGGGGAAAACTATTGATGAATTTAACTTCAGTAGACTGCGCTCTCTTTGTACAAAGTAAACATTAAATATGAACAATTAACTAAAAATATAAACTAGTAATTAAAGACTAATATGTACAAGACTGATGAGACAAGATGACACTTTTACTGTAAATACAAAGCTTTATCACTTGGACTGTTCAACCCCAGGCCACTCTTGTAGCTGAATGTTTTCTACATTTTAAGATTAGGAACAATATGTGGCACTCTGGACATCATTCGTTCATTCATTGGTATTATTTATGTTCTTAACTGGGCCACCCCCATATCTTTATAAATGACATGTCATTTGTAAAGACATGCCATGCTGACATTAGGATAATGTAAACAACACTGCCAGAGCCGCAATGAGTTTATAGTAGGTGTGTGAATGATAAACAATCAATATTATTGGCAGAAATAGAGGGCCCCAAAATCAAATTTTCCTTAGGGCCCCATGGAGGCTTGGGCCGGCACTGGTCCTCTCTCACCTGAAAAGGAGACTATTATATATGTCTCCGTTATCCATAGGTTTATCTATAACCCATAAAGTAGGCAGGCACGGACCTATTTCTCAGCGTGTGTTTATTCCAGCCGGCACGTTAATACACTGACACACAACATCCGGATTCCCATCATGCATTGCTTCAAAACTACGGCAAGTAGTAATGTCCAAAAACATAACAGAGACATGGCGACAACGAGTAAGAAGAAGAAGTATGCTTGCAAGTTCCAAAATGATTGGAAAAAATAATTTCAGTTCATCCAGGACAGCTCGAAGGGGAAGGGGTATGCTGCCTGCAAATTTTGTTGATCAGTATTCTCCATTGAACACGGTGGCCTAACGGATATACTCATTCATGAACAGATTATATGTATGTATATATATATATATATATATATATATATATATATATATATATATATATATATATATATATATAAGAAATACTTGAAAAAATATACACACCCCGCTACCCCCCATCCAAAGATGAAGGTATATGTACATATGTACGTACAGTACAGGCCAAAAGTTTGGACACACCTCATTTCAATGGGTTTTCTTTATTTTCATGACTATTTACATTGTAGATTGTCACTGAAGGCATCAAAACTATGACACCTGTGAAGTGTAAACCCTTTCAGGTGACTACCTCTTCAAGCTCATTGAGAGAATGCCAAGAGTGTGCAAAACAGTAATCAGAGAAAAGGGTGGCTATTTTGAAGAAACTAGAATATAAAACATGTTTTCAGTTATTTCACCTTTTTTTGTTAAGTACATAACTCCACATGTGTTCATTCATAGTTTTGATGCCTTCAGTGACAATCTACAATGTAAATAGTCATGAAAATAAAGAAAGCGCATTGAATGAGAAGGTGTATCCAAACGTTTGGCCTGTACTATATGTATATATATATATATATACATATACTTTGATTCCGAAGAAATAGCAATTTTTGAATGAAGGACCGGAATAGACATGTATGTTCTGGCATATTTGCTTTCATTTTACGTACATAGCGTAAGTTGTTTACGTAAGTGAGTTGAAAAATAAAGCTAACGTAGATCCACACTAATGTCAGTGTCGCCTCTACTTAACAGTCATAAAACGATTAGAACCCTCCCAAGTATATAACACTATATATATCCATTCATACAATATATTTATTTAATTAATTTTCACGTAAAAAAAACCCAAACATTTTTAAGCTGTGGCTACTTTTATTTTATTTTGTACTAGTAGTAGCAACTTCCTTGTTTATTTAAGGAATCCGGTCAACTTTTTTTCACTTGTTCAAACTCTGCATGCATGTGACAGTGGGGCCTGTTTGCGTTCATACTGGAGTCTGATAAAGATCACATTTTACTTGCAATCTGAACAATCAGCTGGAAAAAATCAGATTTGGGCCACTTTGGCCTGCAGTGTAAACATAGTTAAAGACTACTTCCTGGCTAAGGCAACACACTGTAGCCCACCGTATTTTTCGGAGTATAAGTCGCACCAAAGTATAAGTCGCACCTGCCGAAAATGCATAATAAAGAAGGAAAAAAACATATATAAAAACTGTTACTAGTCCGAAAAATACGGTATATACTACTGCTATCTAACGTCTTGGAATTGCAACTGCATGCAAATTTACTTGCAAATGAGACTCCGCAGTGTAAGACATCAATATATAACAACTGGACTGCACAGTTATCATTATTAGCTCACAGTTAAAAGCTGAATTAAAAATTTTTTTTTTAATAATACACTAACATTTATCAACACATAAATATACATACAATTACCTAAAATTTAAATTCCCAAGTAGCTGGAATTTGTACCGTACATTCCATTTACATTTACAACAACAATTTGATATCAAGGGACATTACTACTGTATACAATTTAGATAACTTATGAGTAGTCAGTGCACCGTTTGGGAAGCAGTCTAGAGTTACGGTCTTCTAAAACTAAGTCACAAGTCAGCACACCTCACTGTGTTTAGGCTTGTTATCATGTTGGAAAACTGCCATGTGGCCCAGTTTCTCTAAGGGGAAGAGATCATGCTCTCCTTCGGAATGTTCCAATGGATGTTAAAATTCATGTTTACCCTCAATGAATCACAGCCCCCCTCTCATGCAACCCCAGACCATGACACTACCAAACTGTAGGCAAGACACAATTTTCTTGCTACGCCATTGTGTTACCAACTATTTAGACAATGGAGAGCAAATCTAGACTGCTATGACCAAGTTTAGTATTTATATAATTCCGTGCTTGCTGAAATGTGAGGGATGTCGTCACTTTTGCAAGATAGGGATCACCATTGAATAGGGGTGTAACGGTAGACAAGAATTTCGGTTCGGTTCGTACCTCGGTTCAGAGGTCACGGTTCGGTTCATTTTCGGTACAGTAAGAAAAAAAACAAAATATAAATGTTTTGGTTATTTATTTACCAAATTTGTAAACAATGGCTTTATCCTTTTAACATTGGGAACACTATAATAATTCTGCCCACGTTAATCAACATTAAACTGCCTCAAGTTGTTGCTCAGATTAAATAGAATGACAAAACTTTTCTTCTACATAAAAAAAGTGCAACATTAAACAGTTTCAAGTCAACTCCATCCATCCATCCATCCATTTTCTACCGCTTATTCCCTTTGGGGTCGCGGGGGGCGCTGGAGCCTATCTCAGCTACAATCGGGCGGAAGGCGGGGTACACCCTGGACAAGTCGCCAGCTCATCGCAGGGCCAACACAGATAGACAGACAACATTCACACTCACATCCACACACTAGGGCCAATTTAGTGTTGCCAATCCACTTATCCCCAGGTGCATGTCTTTGGAAGTGGGAGGAAGCCGGAGTACCCGGAGGGAACCCACGCAGTCACGGGGAGGACATGCAAACTCCACACAGAAAGATCCCGAGCCCGGGATTGAACCCAAGACTACTCAGGACCTTCGTATTGTGAGGCAGATGCACTAACCCCTCTGCCACCGTGAAGCCCTCAAGTCAACTCATCATGCTTAATTTATTACAGCATTTGGGAAGCCTGTAGTTGATTTTTATTATGTAAATGTTATATTTTTATCAACATGTGAGAGACTACACACGCACACACACACCGCAAAATGAGCTAACGCTACGCTAAAAGCTAATTAGCCTTCACCTCAAGCCAGGACTGCGAGCGAGCTGAGCTGCAGTTTAAGTTTCTAGAAGGTCAACGGGCTCATAGTGATGTTACTAGTAGTTGACTGGGTGGTGTTTATTATCATTTGGGGAGAGTTAGCTGCCTGATGCTCATCTGCTAAACACCTATCTGCTCGACGCTGAAGCGCTGACAACATGCGCTCTGAATACGCACTGCTGATTGGCTGTTAACGCTTTGTGTGTACCAATCAGATGGTTGTGTGGGTGGGACAATGCTGGGTGCTGAGACAGAGGCAGAAGGAGCAAAGCAGCTTGTTAAGACTTTAGCTTAGAAACTCGTTTGGTACACCCCCGTACCGAACCGAAAGCCCCGTACCGAAACGGTTCAATACAAAACACGTACCGTTACACCCCTACCATCAAACCATAATGGCAGACCAAGATCTTTTTGCCATCCTCAATTGACCAGGAAGTATCCTGAAAACTAACGGAACAGATGGATGAACAAACACAATTTGTTGTCACTTTTGTTAACAGTTTGGCAGAGATTTGCGCTACTGACATTCTGGTAGATTGTCAGCAGAGCATTGCTGGAAAATATGTTTGCACTCTATTGTATAGTTTTTTTAAACATGCATTTTCAGCATATTGATTTAGTCTATAAATCCTTAGGCTGGAATATTTTATCAGTAAATGTCATAATTGAGCAGGTTAGGGGAAGTATGAGGTACCAAATGTGTAGCTGCGTTAAGCTTAGTATCGCAGACAATAAACTCCAGTGCTGCCACAGAGATGGCTGGGACAGGATTCACAGCCTTAATCCTACAACATCACAGAAGCCTCCATCTGTTGCCTCAGAGCTGAGTCCTGCAAGGATGAGTGTGCCAAGGACACTGTAGGCGAAGGATCTCAGCAAAATTGCTGCCAGAAGCGCATTGCAAAGCTGGCTAGCATAACAGTGGGCCCCGCTACCTAGGTCACAAACAAAAGCGATCACCTCGAGAAAATTGGGAGAATTAAGAAAGGGCTCTTATTGCAGATCTAGCAGAGGAGGCTCATCCTAACGTTAACGGATAAAGTCATGCACAATGCTTCTGGTGAAAAGGCTGACACACAGCACAACTCAATAGTCATAGGCCTGCAGCCCGGTGACGGCCAGGACTCTTCACTTTGAACGTATACATGAGTCTCGTCAGCTCCCTAGTAAAAGCAGAGCACACACACGCGCATCACCCGTGTTATGCAATCAGGCAGCCCTCTAAGACAAACCACGGAGTAAGAGGCAGGGCATGCTCAGTATGCGGCATAGCCATGCCACAGCAAATTGGCTTATGCGCGGCACGCAGGCAAGCTTCTCTTGAACAGGGTTTTTACTTGCCCTTTCTCAGAGATGATTCCTTAGTCGAGGTGACGGCTCGTGTGGCCAGTTAGCTGCCTCGGCCGTTATTGACATTGTTTATATAACTTGTCCTAATATCACCTCGTTGAGGAAACAGAGAATCGCAAGAGAGCTCGTGTTTGACAGGCGTCCAAAGAAACGCCCTCCAGCATAGATCCTTGTGTTTGCATGTCCGCTGAACATTCACGCTGCCTGTCCATTTTGTTAAGAGTGTCGTCTCAGTGCAAGCCAACAGTGACAACAGCCTGGGGAGAGCATCTTGTCATCACCGCTACACAGGATGAGTTCAAACATCTTTGTCAACAAGGAGTCGCTTCACACTGCCTCAGGTGGTTAACTTTTCGAGGACTTCTGTATCCTTCCGTTGCTCAGTATCAAAGCGGTGATCGCCTTTGCAAAAAGCTTCAATAAAAGCCATGGATATTCAATAGGTCGTAGAGGTAGTAGATCAGGGGCCGGCAACCCAAATTATTGAAAGAGCCATATTGGACCACAAATACAAAAAAGTAATCTGTCTGGAGCCACGATACATTTAAAGACTTATATAAGTGTTATAAAGAAGGCAACACATGATGTTTAGTAGCTAATTAGCTATATTAGCCTACTATCAAAATGACTATGTTTCGCAGGCTAACGCAACTTTGTTGACAGAAATGCTGAAATATAATATATATTCTACACATTTTTACAACATTGGAAAACATTAGTAAAACTTCTCAGAGGGTGAGATAACTCCTGGAAATGACTGTCTTATAATCAATTCCTTTATTGTCATTGTCATAATAACACTTAAGTCATAAATGTCAACGAGATTTTGTTTGAGCTTTGTCCAGCGGAATATAAACTGCATTGATGTGCAGGTTGACAATAGTTTACATTTTAGCATTGTCAGGAAGATCGCGATAAGAGGGACGTGGGGGTGGGAACAGTCAGATGTCTGATGGGTGTTCTGTTGATGTTGCAGCAATGCAATGTCCAGAGCACAATTATTGAGGTGGTGAAGAGTGAGGTAATAAGATGGTCCGGGGCAGCAAAGGTGCAGGCTGTTCATTTAGCAGTCTCACAGCCTGGGGATACAGACTGTGAGACATTCTGGTGGTCCTGGCGCGAATCGATCTATACCTCCTTCCAGAGGGTAGCAGGTTGAAGAGGCCATGTGCTGGGTGGTATCTGTGCTTCAGGATGTTGTGTACTCGCTTTAGGCAGCGAGGTGTGTACATGGCACTCATCTCTGGGAGTATCGTCCTTGTAATTTTCCCCCGCCGCTTTAACCACTCGCTGGAGGGCCTGTTGGTTCGCTTCAGTGCAGTTAGCAAACCACACTAAAAATCCGTAAGTGAGGACACTGCTGATGGCACAATTGTAAAAGTTTAATGGCCAAAGGTATATAGATGTGTGTGTCCAAGTTAAAGGAAACGACACGGTGTCTTCTTCGGATGGATTTATTACAATCTTTGTGAGCTGGGTAACGTTTGCTGTGGTCTGGAACAACATGGCACACAAACAACTATCAGACATGCAGGCAATATTACATACATATAATGTGTCATGAAACGTGGAAAAACAAACTAAATACACAGAGGACATAAGTAAAGGAAATTAAATACACCTACAAACAAGGCATAACGATGCAATATGTACATACAGCTAGCCTAAATAGCATGTTAGCATCGACTAGCCTGCAGTCATGCAGTGACCAAATATGCCTGATTAGCACTCCAACAAGTCAATAACATCAACAAAGCTCACCTTTGTGCATTCACGCACAGCATAAAATGTTTGGTGGACAACATGAGACACAGAAGGAGTGGCATAAAACACGTCTTTTTGTGGCAGCATCGGAGAAAGTTGTACATGTAAACAAACTGTTGAGTCACAGTCCACACAACGATGAGTTTAAGGGCCGCTGAAATTAGTAGGACAAAACGGCGCTCACCAAATACTCTCATCAGTGAAGCATGAACACAAACCTAATAAACAGTGGGATTGCTAACAATTAGGAAGGTTTGTGTCATGTTTGTCCTCCTACAGAAACCATATTACAACAAAAAACATTATTTTCACCCCATTTTGTTCCATTTCCATACATTTTCGAAAAAGCTCCATGGAGTCACCAGGGCACCGCTAAAGAGCCGCATCTGGCTCTAGAGCCGCGGGTTGCTGACCCCCGTAGTGGATGGAAAGTAGCAGTGGAACAGAATATGTATATTGCAGTGTATTGTATGATTATTTATTATGATACAGTATGCATACACCTACATCAAATTTTGATACTGCCGCCGTTAATATTCAATGAACATTTATTTCATGCACAGTGAAAACTCCTTAATGTGTTCTGTGACACGGGTTGACTTCCAAGTTCTAATTTGAAAACACATTTTCCAATAGGAAGTGAATTAGTTTTTTTGCTGGCTTAAATTATTATTTTTTTATTAGTGTACATTTTAATTAAGGCAGTGGTTCTCAAAAAAAATGTTCACCAAATACCACTTCAGAAAACACTTGGCTTGCCAAGTACCACTATAATGACCGACATTAAAATACAGTCGCGTTGTAGGCCTAAGTGTTCATTAAAAAACAAGGCAGGTTTTTTTTCAACAAGTATATGTAATATTTTTGGCCACTGTAACATTACACACAATTTGAACAGTAACACTGTGTTTGAATATAGGAAAATAAAACACTACTTTTATCAAGTGATTCTTGGGCGTTTCACTAGATAGGAACCACAGTTTGGGAATCATTGTGGCTTGTGCAGCCCTTTGAGACACTTGTGATTAAGATCTATGTAAATAAACTTTGATTGATTGAATCACTGAACTAGGCCATTCAAAGTTAACGATTTAACTCATGCGATTAATCATGTACACAAACAGATTTTTCGCACAATTTATTTTGAGCGGACATGCTCTTTTACCTTAACTGCAGATGGTTGCCTGAAGTGTGGAAAAGGTAGCTTTAGGGGTCAGGTCAAAGCATATGTCAGTGCAAAGTAGGGTTGTACGGTATACCGATATTAGTATAGTACCGCGATACTAATTAATCATATTCGGTACTATACTGCCTCTGAAAACTTATCATTACATTTCAACAGAAGTGTAGATAGAACATGTTAAAAGAGAAAGTAAGCAGATATTAACAGTAAATGAACAAGTAGATTAATAATTCATTTTCTACCACTTGTCCTTAATAATTTTGACAAAATAATAGAATGATAAATGACACAATATGTTACTGCATACGTCAGCAGCTAAATTAGGAGCCTCAGTTTGCTATTTTATTTAAGGACAAATTATCAGTAATAAATATATGTTTAATGTACCCTAAGAATTTTTGTTAAAACAAAGCCAATAATGCAATGTTTTGTGGTCCCCTTTATTTACAGAAGTACCGTATCAAAATCATTTTGGTACCGGTACCAAAAAAATTTACCATAGCAGCAATATAAAAAATAAAATATATGTAATATTTACACATCATATATACAGTATATAATATATGCATGTATTATTTTATTAGATTATATTTGTATATAATATATACAATATATAACAAATCCCAATTACTATGTACAATATTACATTATATGTAACAGCTGCAGCAAAAAACAAACAAAAAAAGGGCAGCATAAAATAGAGAGTAGATCCAGCAGAAAATATACATTATAAACAAAGAGAGGTAGCTAACATAGAAGCAGTCAGGTAATAGACAGATATCATCTATTTCTGTATGGCGAGTGAAAATATTAATTATTATATATATGTACAGGTAAAAGCCAGTAAATTAGAATATTTTGAAAAACTTGATTTATTTCAGTAATTGCATTCAAAAGGTGTAACTTGTACATTATATTTATTCATTGCACACAGACTGATGCATTCAAATGTTTATTTCATTTAATTTTGATGATTTGAAGTGGCAACAAATGAAAATCCAAAATTCCGTGTGTCACATAATTAGAATATTACTTAAGGCTAATACAAAAAAGGGATTTTTAGAAATGTTGGCCAACTGAAAAGTATGGAAATGAAAAATATGAGCATGTACAATACTCAATACTTGGTTGGAGCTCCTTTTGTCTCAATTACTGCGTTAATGCGGCGTGGCATGGAGTCGATGAGTTTCTGGCACTGCTCAGGTGTTATGAGAGCCCAGGTTGCTCTGATAGTGGCCTTCAACTCTTCTGCGTTTTTGGGTCTGGCATTCTGCATCTTCCTTTTCACAATACCCCACAGATTTTTTATGGGGCTAAGGTCAGGGGAGTTGGCGGGCCAATTTAGAACAGAAATACCATGGTCCGTAAACCAGGCACGGGTAGATTTTGCGCTGTGTGCAGGCGCCAAGTCCTGTTGGAACTTGAAATCTCCATCTCCATAGAGCAGGTCAGCAGCAGGAAGCATGAAGTGCTCTAAAACTTGCTGGTAGACGGCTGCGTTGACCCTGGATCTCAGGAAACAGAGTGGACCGACACCAGCAGATGACATGGCACCCCAAACCATCACCCAACCATGCAAATTTTGCATTTCCTTTGGAAATCGAGGTCCCAGAGTCTGGAGGAAGACAGGAGAGGCACAGGATCCACGTTGCCTGAAGTCTAGTGTAAAGTTTCCACCATCAGTGATGGTTTGGGGTGCCATGTCATCTGCTGGTGTCGGTCCACTCTGTTTCCTGAGATCCAGGGTCAACGCAGCCGTCTACCAGCAAGTTTTAGAGCACTTAATGCTTCCTGCTGCTGACCTGCTCTATGGAGATGGAGATTTCAAGTTCCAACAGGACTTGGCGCCTGCACACAGCGCAAAATCTACCCGTGCCTGGTTTACGGACCATGGTATTTCTGTTCTAAATTGGCCCGCCAACTCCCCTGACCTTAGCCCCATAGAAAATCTGTGGGGTATTGTGAAAAGGAAGATGCAGAATGCCAGACCCAAAAACGCAGAAGAGTTGAAGGCCACTATCAGAGCAACCTGGGCTCTCATAACACCTGAGCAGTGCCAGAAACTCATCGACTCCATGCCACGCCGCATTAACGCAGTAATAGAGGCAAAAGGAGCTTCAACCAAGTATTGAGTATTGTACATGCTCATATTTTTTATTTTCATACTTTTCAGTTGGCCAACATTTCTAAAAATCCCTTTTTTGTATTAGCCTTAAGTAATATTCTAATTTTGTGACACACGGAATTTTGGATTTTCATTTGTTGCCACTTCAAATCATCAAAATGAAATGAAATAAACATTTGAATGCATCAGTCTGTGTGCAATGAATAAATATAATGTACAAGTTACACCTTTTGAATGCAATTACTGAAATAAATCAAGTTTTTCAAAATATACTAATTTACTGGCTTTTACCTGTATATGCAACAACTAATCGATTTAATCGATTAGTTGCAACAACTAATCGATTTAATCGATTAGTTGTTGCAGCCCTAATGTATATATATATATATATATATATATATATATATATATATATATATATATATATATATATATATATATATATATATATATATATATATATAAATATGTATGTGTATATTAGGGCTGCAACTAACAATTAATTTGATAATCGATTAATCTGTCGATTATTACTTCGATTAATCGATTAATAGTCGGATAAAAGAGACAAACTACATTTCTATCCTTTCCAGTATTTTATTGGGGAAAAAACAGCATACTGGCACCATACTTATTTTGATTATTGTTTCTCAGCTGTTTGTAAATGTTGCAGTTTATAAATAAAGGTTTATTAAAAAAAAAAAAAAAAGTAGCCTCTGTGCATGCGCATAGCATAGATCCAACGAATCGATGACTAAATTAATCGCCAACTATTTTTTATAATCGATTTAATCGATTAGTTGTTGCAGCCCTAATGTTTATATATATATATATATATATATATATATATATATATATATATATATATATATATATATATAGAGTTTATAAATAAAGGATTATTAAAAAAAAAAAAAAAGTAGCCTCTGCGCATGCGCATAGCATAGATCCAACGAATCGATGACTAAATTAATCGCCAACTATTTTTATAATCGATTTTAATCGATTTAATCGATTAGTTGTTGCAGCCCTATTGTGTGTATATATATATATATATTTATATGTGTGTGTATATATATATATATTTATATGTGTGTATATATATATATATATATTTATATGTGTGTGTATATATATATATATATATATATATATATATATATATATATATATATATGTATATATATGTATATATATATATATATATATATATATATGTATATATATATATATAGTCGAGGTTTCAGGGAAACCTGTTTAATAGGCCTGTAGGGATGATATAGCCTCTGTTTTTTCCTGACCTAGCGTGTGTATATATACCTGTATATAATAATGAATATCAAGATAATACTTAAATGGAAAATAATAAACGTTAAAAGTACCGTATTTTTCGGAGTATAAGTCGCACCGGAGTATAAGTCGCACCTGCCGAAAATGCATAATAAAGAAGGGAAAAAACATATATAAGTCGCACTGGAGCCCGGCCAAACTAGAAAAAAAACTGCGACTTATAGTCCGAAAAATACGGTATGTCAAACAAACCTTTAACAAAGTGATCACCGCAAACTCCCTTGGACTGGAGTGTGAGCTGCATGCTTTTCTAGTCATTTCGTAAAAGTTTGCACTCTTCCGCCTTTTTCATAAACTCTCGCAGAATTCTGAAGAAACGTTTACCCTTTTCGTGATTTGAACGATACGTTCAACCGAAAACAACGCAAGCATAGGGCATTTTTTCTTCGAGAAAGGCTATATGGCACATAGTACCAATTAAGAACAGAGCTAGCTTGACCACCACACATATTTAATGGGCGGGATGGGACGTGAGCCGGACGTGACGTCAGTAAAATGCAAGCAATACACACTCAATGATAGCCAACGCTAACTATCCAAATCGCTATCATTAGCTAACAACACCCAAAGCTAATGCGCGTGCATGTGTCACGGCCCAGAAGCTGTAAGAGGGCGGGCTAAACTGTGTAAAATACATTTGAAAGTTGATCTGTTAAATGTTGCAAACAGCCCCTTGAACATAGAAGGAGAAGAAAACTTTTTTTTGACCAGTTGTCTGGTCATTTTCATGCCAGTCGTTAGTCATCTACATGCTACTTACGTTAAAGCTTCTGTATATCACCGGTCCGAGATTACACTTTTTTTAAACCCAAAGCAGTAGGAACACCACCAACAGCTAGCATATGTTACCAATAATGGTTTAAGAGAAAAGACTTAAAATACATGTATATATTCCTCACTTTTAGAAATGTAACTTACAATATTTACCACGGGCCGGAGGAAATGTTGGATCAAAAGGATTAAAAAAAACGAATGCCATGGCCGCCGTTCTTCTGGTAAACACGTGAGCCAGATCATAAATCACTCGACCTTGCGACAGGTGTGGGGCGTATCCTGACAGTCTGCACTGAAACGAAAGCGGGTCACAATGATGGAACGCAAGAGCCCTCCAGCACCTTGCATCTTGGAGGATGTGCTGACGTCTTACATGATATTGCACAGGATGTTAGTTGGAACTTTGCTAGATTATGGAGACTTGCTTTTTATGAATGAAATAATAATCACAATTATTTTCATCAATATTGAAATACTCACGATTATTTACTGTTATGTGAAACATGTTTTATTGCACTTTCTATTTTAAACAAATAGCATGTGGACTTGGCTTTCATTTCAAAATAAAAATAACACATGTGTAATAAAATGTACAAAAGGCTTACTACAAATAAATATAATAATCATAAAGTGCAAACAAAGGAAAAAAATAAAATGATGCACAAAATGCACGTACTACAAAACCAGTGAAGTTGGCACGTTGTGTAATTCGTAAATAAAAATAGAATACAATCCTTTTCAACTTATATTCAATTGAATAGACTGCAAAGACAAGATATTTAATGTTCAAACTGAGAAACTTAATTTTTTTTAAATAATCATTAACTTAGAATTTAATGCATCTGTTCACAAAGGGGTGACCCTCGCCCCATCTTTGTCTGAATGACTGAGCTTTTTAATGGAAGCTGTTATTTATACCCAATCATGGCACCCACCTGTTCCCAATTAGCCTGTTCTCCTGTGGGATTTGCCAAATAAATGTTTGATGAGAATTCCTCAACTTTCTCAGTCTTTTTTGCCTCCTGTACCAGCTTTTTTTTTTACTTGTTGCAGGCATCAAATGAGCTAATATTTGCAAAAAAAAATAAAGACAATTTCTCGTTCGAACGTTAAGTATCTTGTCTTTGCAGTCTATTCAATTGAATATACCGTATTTTTCAGACTATAAGTCGCAGTTTTTTTCATAGTTTGCCCGGGGGTGCGACTTATACTCGGGAGCGACTTATGTGTGAAATTATTAGCACATTACCGTAAAATATCAAATAATATTGTTTAGCTCATTCACGTAAGAGACTAGACGTATAAGATTTCATGGGATTTAGCGATTAGGAGTGACAGATTGTTTGGTAAACGTATAGCATGTTCTATATGTTATAGTTATTTGAATGACTCTTACCATAATATATGTTAACATACCAGGGACGTTCTCAGTTGGTTATTTATGCCTCATATAACGTACACTTATTCAGCCTGTTGTTCACTATTCTTTATTTATTTTAAATTGCCTTTCAAATGTCTATTCTTGGTGTTGGGTTTTTATCAAATAAATTTCCCCAAAAAATGCGACTTATATATGTTTTTTCCTTCTTTATTATGCATTTTCGGCCGATGCGACTTATACTCCGGAGCGACATATACTCCGAAAAATACGGTAAGTTGAAAAGGATTTGCAAATCCTTGTATTCTGTTTTTATTTACCATTTACACAACGTGCCAACTTCACTTCATGTACTGCTCATGGTATATATCGGACATATATTTGTCCAAATAAAACGTTATTACATACGTTATTTTGGCGTTTCTTTGAGAGGTGGATGGATATGGGGTCCCTCGGTGTACAGTTTTTAGCGGGCGGCTACATAAACTTTACGTGGCGGGCCAACGATGGCGGTTGAGGAAAGAAGGTAAGTGTTGTTAAGGCTTAACCCGTCGCTGCAACTCGCTTCTTTGTTTAGATGTACACACCAACGCAGCTTTGCCATGCAACTCGTTTGACGTATGCGTCGGTTCATCGGCACGGGAGCATTTCTGGGTTTCGGGGAAATGAGCGGGAGGTTGCCTAGAGAACGACGATGATTGCAGGTGTTTTCCGGGGATAAAATGCGTGCCTGTTGGCATCCTGTGGGTCCCTCTGCGGTATTGGAGGGCACAGATGTAATAATGCATCTAATGTTTCCTAATATTTTTAGGAACTGTTCTGTTCTTACTCACTCTAAGACAGTGGTTCATAACCTGGGTTCGATCGAACCCTAGGGGTTTGGTGAGTCGGGCTCAGGGGTTCGGCGGAGGTCGAGACACACCCGACTCATCGTGTAAATAAAAACTTCTCCCTATCGGCGTATTACGGATACGGCAACAGCAGAAGTCACACTGATTTGCAGGTGTGTAATTTGTTGTGAGTTTATGCACTGTGTTGGTTTTGTTCTTTGAACAAGGTGATGTTCATGCACGGTTCATTTTGTGCACCAGTAAAAAAACATGGTAACACTTTAGTATGGGGAACATATCCACCATTAATTAGTTCCTCATTACCATGCAAATAGTAACATATTGGCTCTCAACTAGTCATTATTAAGTACTTATTAATGCCTTATTCGGCATGGCCTTATTATAACCCTAACCCTCTAACCCTGGCCCTAGCCCTCTAACCCTAACCAAATAACTCTAAATTAAGTCTTTGTTACTTAGAATATGTTCCCCATACTAAAGTGTTACCAAAAACATATAACTTTGTCTTGAATCTGAAAAAAAACTAAGTTTTATTTTTCACTAAAGAAGGATTCGGTGAATGCGCTTAAGAAACTGGTGGGGTTCGGTACCTCCAACAAGGTTAAGAACCACTGCTCTAAGATGAGTCCACTGTTTTTCAGTCTCCCTCCATACTTGCTACAATGGCAAACCTAACTCTTCCAAAACAATATTATTTTACATACCTTTCACTATTTGAGTAGCCTTTGTTCTGCCATTTACGTACTGGCGAGCGATATCTGAATGTGGGAACATATCCATCACGGATTTGTTGGAAACATCCACAAATGAGACAGGATGTTGCTTGTAGCGAACAGCATAACCATCTATGGTTATGCTCGGCATAAGTAACACCCTCAGGTCTCCATATGCCAAGATGGCATAAAATGCTGGGCTGCGACCGGTGCTGCGTTGCCGAAGCCTTGTGTGATTGTTTCCGTTCGGCCACCGTGTTCAATAAAGAAGTTAGATCCACAAAATTTGCAGGCAGCATGCTCCTTCCCCTCCAAGCTGTCCTAGCAACCCGTGTCTCTCGAGCCACATGCGGCTGTTTAGTGCCACCCTAATGGTTTCCTGGAGCATTTTTAAAAAAGGATTGAAAATAGAAAAAGATGGGGGGAAAATATTTTTTTTTGTTTTATTATGTTTTTTGTTTGAGGACAAACATGACACAAACCATCCCAATTGTTAGAAAGCCCACTGTTTAATATGTTTGTGTCTATGCTTTCACTGATGAGAGCATTTGGTGAACATCGTTTTGTCCTACTAATTTTAGCGGTTCTTGAACTCGCCATAGTGTGGACTGTGACGCAACAGTTTGTTTACATGTACAATCATCCACTCCTTCTTTGTCTCATTTTGTCCACCAAACGTTGTATACTGTGCGTGAATGTACAAAGGTGAGCTTTGTGGATGTTATTGACTTGTTGGAGGGCTAATCAGGCATATTTGGTCAAGCTAATCAATGCTAACATGCTATTTAGGTTAGCTGGATGTACATATTGCATCATTATGCCTCATTTGTTGGTATATTTGAGCTCATTTAATTTTCTTTACTTTTATCCTCATTGTATATAATTTAGTTTTGCATGTCTCATGACACATTCTCTGTATGTAATATTGGCTGCATTTCTGATAGTTGTTTGTGTGGCATGTTGTTCCAGACCACAGCAAACATTACCTAGCTTGCCAAAGATTGTAATAAATCCAATAGAAGAAGACAGCCTGGACACACACATCTATACCTTTGGCCATTAAAAGCCAGTAATTTCCAGGAGTTATCTCACCTTCTGAGTAGCCTCTGATTTACTAATGGTTTCTAATGTTGTAAAAATGTGAAGAATAAATATTACATTTCAACATTTCTGTCAACGAAGAATTGCTTCAGCCTGCGAGACATAGTCATTTTGATAGTAGGCTAATATAGACACGTCATGTGTTTCCTTCATTATAACACTTATATATGGCTTTTCATTTTATGTCCAATGTGGCTCTTTCAACGTTTTTGGTTGCCGACCCCTGTCCTAGATAATTAGACATTATTTTTTCCAAAAATTTCGGAACTTGCACAATTATTTCCTCTTCTTACTCACCATTATTCTGCTTCTTCTGTTTTGATTGCCACGCTTGACTTTGAGGTGCAACCGCTAGTTTTGTCCGGCCGGCAACGGCATCCAAATAAGGTTGGTGTAGCAATATTGTTGCCTGGGTGGAAATCGTGAAGAAAAAAAAATTGTGGAGATTTTGGGGAGTGGCACTGAAATTTGGAACTCTCCCAGGAAAATCGGCAGGGTTGCCAAGTATGTCGCCCCCTGGTGGTTGGCTGACTGTTTGTTGTTCAAATATATGCTCTGATGTTAAGTTAAAGTACCAATGATTGTCACACACATACTAGGTGTGGTGAAATGTGTCCTCTGCATTTTACCCATCCCCTTGTTCACCCCCTGGGAGGTGAGGGGAGCAGTGGGCAGCAGCGGTGCCGCGCCCGGGAATCATTTTTGGTGATTTAACCCCCAATTCCAACCCTTGATGCTGAGTGCCAAGCAGGGAGGTAACTAGTCCCATTTTTATAGTCTTTGGTATGACTTGGCCGAGGTTTGAACTCACAACCTACCGATCTCAGGGCGGTTTTATGCAGCAGAGCCTGCTTTTTAAATGTTAATATCGCCGACGATCACGGTCATTTAATCGTAGCTACCAAAATCGTGATCACAATTAAAATTTGAGTTAATGTGCAGCTCTACTGTACATCACTGTGCCTTAGGTGTTATTATCGGCAGTGGCAACCTTGTCCTCCATTGCACTTTGTATGCACGGCAAACTGTCCATCCTTGTCTGTTTGCAGATTTTCTCGAAATATGTGTTTTATATATAAATCACTTCTTGGGCTGCTTCTTCCTTATTTGTGTTGTTATATGTGTAGAGAGTCCAGTCGCTACAGCTTAAGGTTGCAGGACATACTTAGCATGTTTGTTCCTAAAGCCAACATAAATCTTTCTCAAAAAATCTTTCAGATGTGCTGCTCTCTGGTCATGGAATGACTTGCAAAGGGATCTGAGGTTGCCTGAGCTGATCCCTTTGGGGGAATTTGAGGCCATTTTAAAGGATCGAGAAACTGTTTCTGTTGGGCATTGAACTAGTTTTTTTGGAATTATTTTTAATGTAACATTTTGTGTCATGTGCTTTTATGTTAATATATGTAGGTAATTTATTTTTTAACTGTGGTGTGTGACTGCTGCTGTTTTTGTTGTTGTTGTATGCATTTTTGTTTTGCTGCAGTCTTGGCCAGGTCACTCCTGGAAAAGAGATTTTAATCTCAATGAGTTTTACCAGGTTAAATAAGGGGGATTTATTGATTGATTGAAGTTTTCTTTTCTTTTTACTTCAAATACATATTTTCCCAGAAAATTTTGCTGTACCACTTTTGGAGTGTTTAAACCAACATTTGACAACCACTCTACTGTGGCGGTGTTGTTCGTTTGTATCGCTAAGATCCCAAAGGTCCAATAACGCAACACAAGAATCTTACCTTTGACTTCAATTGTAGCATTTGCATTGGGCGCCATTTCAAACGTGTATACACACAGGTACTCCCCGGAATCATCTGCCCGCGGTTTAGTAATTCTGCAACAAGAAATAAAACATTCATTCCATAGCATTAAATCTACCGGTCACTCAAGCCAATGAAGTAAAGCTGAACTCAATTAATTAGTCTGAACTACAGCGGTAAGACCCCCCCTTCCCTCGAGGATAACAGAGCCCATAGCAAACAAAGTGTTGGCACAATGGTGTGATCTTACAGCGCAGCAATTCGGGATTCTGCCGGTTAGGAGAACCATGGGCATATTAGCTGTAATCTTCTGAGCATCATTAATGTAATGTGACAAGGAAGGAAGTCACTTTTAGTATAGATGAAGTCTAATATAAATAGAATTGGTTACTATTGATTCCAGTGCCTGAAACATGGGCGATATTCACTGACATTTAATGTCATCATCATGCCAGAAAGTCCATCTGTATGTAGCCTTTGTTTTACACTTTGGACCTTTTATTTCATTTCAGTCTGTATCGTCTCACCTGTGCGTTGTCTCCCCCTGCTTGGTCCGCGTGTTTGCAAGCTCCCGGCCGTTCTTCATCCAGAAGCTCTCAGTGTGGGGCGTGTGGGCAGTGGTGAGGTTGCATCGCAGGGTAACTGGTATTGGAGGGGATTCTACCCGCAGCATGATCTGATCAGATGCATTGATCTTTGGTTCTGAAAAGACAGAGACAGTAAAGCCTTATAACAGGTATATAACTCAGTATACCCCCTGCATCAGCTCCATTAAAGGCTGAATGCTGTTACAATAAGATATGCATTGACGACTGGCTGCAGTGTGGACATATCCAACATATGTGGGATTTGGACAGTTGGACAGTATTTTGCATGACCTGGTAAATAGATGGATGGATGAATGTATACAATATTCCACTAAAAAACATGCATCCTGGCCATATCCTATTAATTGGTGTTATTTTCATTAGGGCCACATGTCCTATCCAAGCATTTACAGGGCACATACAGTATAGAAAAGCACTTACTCACATTCACACATACGGACAATTTAGAGTCACCAAGGGGAGTTTGCACATGGCCAGTTGGGATGGCGGTTCACGGCATTTCTCAAAACGCAGTGAATGGTGTCTTATTGATGGCGGAAAGCCTTTTTAAACTCATTTTGAACCCAGCGCGTAGGTATCTCCTGAAAGGCGGAAAAGTCCTCCACCCTTAACTGCGCATCAACCGCAGTGCGTCCGTGTAGCTCCTTGATGAGCATGTGACCCTACCGTGTTGAACTCCGCCACCTCCGTTTATCTACCGTGAGGAAAATGTGTGTAACGGTACACAAAAATTTCGGTTCGGTACGTACCTCGGTTTAGAGGTCACGGTTCGGTTCATTTTCGGTGCAGTAAGAAAACAACAAAATATACATTTTTGGGTTATTTATTTACCAAATTTGCAAAATATTCCACCAAAAATATTTTTCTTAGTGGAATATTTGATGTGAAGTAATCGGAACCTTGGATAGGTCAATAATTCATAATAACATTGATTTTGATTCAATATTATGTTTTGAACAATGACAGTTTGAAAGAAAAAAAAACAGCTTTGTTTTATTACTCAACATTGCAACTTTTTCTAAATTACATTTAACCTTTAAGCTTTTTTATTTCACTTTTGTTATGTTTTTGTTTATTTTAATAGTATTTTTAGAATGTGCCATGGGCCTTTAAAACATTAGCTGTGGGCCGCAAATGGCCTCACTTTTGACACCCCTGCTATAGATAATAAAAAATTAAATCTGATAAATCTATGGATAAAAAGCAGAGCCTGGCGACGCATGCGCGTTTATCATAACTATCTCGCTCTCTCTGTGTCAGCCCCTCCCTCACGAAGGCTGCTGCATGCACAATCTGTTTTGTTTTTAACCCCTTCTTAACCCTGAACGTGCATTGAAAATACACGCAACCCTGACTCAAAATGCCGGACATGTGAGGCATTTAAGAAACTCCGCCCTGACAGCTCTGCAAAAGAGGACATGTCCGGTGAGAAGAGGACGTATGGTCAGTCTATCGTAGCCCGTTAGCTGCTAGCATGCCGTAAACTCAGTAAACGTTTGGAAACTGATGAGACCAATTTATGAAGCTTTTCAGGAGGAATTCTTTCCCATTCTTGCTTGATGTACAGCTTAAGTTGTTCAACAGTCCGGGGTCTCTGTTGTAGTATTTTACGCTTCATAATGTGCCACACATTTTCAACGGGAGACAGGTCTGGACTACAGGCAGGCCAGTCTAGTACCCGCACTCTTTTACTATGAAGCCACGCTCTTGGGACACGTGGCTTGGTATTGTCTTGCTGAAATAAGCAGAGGCGTCCATGATAACGTTGCTTGGAAGGCAAAATATTTTGCTTCAAAACCTGTATGTACCTTTTAGCATTAATGGTGCCTTCACAGATGTGTTAGTTACCCATGCCTTGGGCACTAATACACCCCCATACCATCACAGATGCTGGCTTTTCAACTTTGCGCCTATAACAATCCGGATGGTTCTTTTCCTCTTTGGTCCGGAGGACACGACGTCCACAGTTTCCTAAAACAATTTGAAATGTGGACTCGTCAGACCACAGAACACTTTTCCACTTTGCATCAGTCCATCTTAGATGAGCTCGGGCCCAGCGAAGACGGCAGCGTTTCTGGGTGTTGTTGATAAATGGCTTCCGCTTTGCATAGTAGAGTTTTAACTTGCACTAACAGATGTGGCGACAAACTGTAGTTACTGACAGTGGTTTTCTGAAGTGTTGCTGAGCCCATGTGGTGATATCCTTTACACACTGATGTCGGTTTTTGATGCAGTACCGCCTGAGGAGTCGAAGGTCATGGGCATTCAATGTTGGTTTTCAGCCTTGCTGCTTACATGCAGTGAACCTTTTGATGACATTACAGACCGTAGATTGTGAAATCCCTAAATTCCTTGCAATAGCTCGTTGAGAAATGTTGTTCATAAACAATTTGCTCAGACATTTGTTCACAAAGTGGTGACCCTCGCACTATCCTTGTGTGTGAAGGCTGCTTTTATACTTAATCATGGCACCCACCTGTACCCAATTAGCCTGTTCACCTGTGGGATGTTCCAAATAAGTGTTGGATGAGCATTCCTCAACTTTCTCAGTCTTTTGAAATACGTTGCAGGCATCAAATTCTAAATGAACTGATATTTGCAAAAAATAACAACGTTTTCTAGTTTGAATGTTAAGTATCTTGTCTTCGCAGTCTATTCAATTAAATATAGGTTGAGAAGGATTTGCAAAGCATTGTATTCTGTTTTTATTTACACAACGTGCCAATTTCACTGGTTTTGGGTTTTGTATTTTGTTTTTATAGTTTTGTATGTGTTACTGAAGGTTTCAACTGGTACTCCAGTTGCATATGGTAATTATAGCATTCCCTACAACAGCTAATACGGTGTTGTATTTAAAAAAAAAAAAAAAAAAAATCCACATATTGGGCATACGAGCACTAAAAATGCAAATAACTTGAAACACATCCTTGACATTTTACATCAGCGTTGTCGCTGCACGGTGACTGAGCGTTGTTTCTCAAGGACGTTGAAGGCAAAGTGCCCCCCTGCTCTCCCTTTTGTGAGTGGGAAGCCGAGGCAGTCCAACCATGAGGCCCAAGCATCGTGACGTCGCTAGTGGCTCTCGCAAGGCTGCGAGCCAGCGGAAAGGACTAGCGAGCGACTTGTATTGGCATTCATGGCAGCGTCTTCCCGCACTGCTGTATACGCAGTAGCTACAGGGATTTCGCGCCCCCTCCCCCCACCAAGCATCTT
This sequence comes from Nerophis lumbriciformis, assembly GCF_033978685.3. Classification (NCBI taxonomy): domain Eukaryota; kingdom Metazoa; phylum Chordata; class Actinopteri; order Syngnathiformes; family Syngnathidae; genus Nerophis; species Nerophis lumbriciformis. The sequence continues at coordinate 48,995,032 of NC_084553.2, read as the reverse complement.
CTATTAATAGCATGTTCAAGACGTGCGTACAGACACAACATGAGGTACATAAATTAACATTTAGCAAACTCTGCACAGTGGTCCACAGGCGATTCCAACGGAAGGTTATTTTAAGGACGGGCTGTCAATTTAAAATGTGATAAATGCTGTCGACTCGCCTTATCAGCATGAGGCGGAGTATAAAAATGTATGTGCTGAATATGCTGCCAGTGAAACTCATGATTCTTAAACAAATCAATTATCGAATAAAAAGCTTCAGATATTAAGTCAACATATGACATTATTCCACTCACTCGTCTCCTGAACATGTATCTGAACCAAATTGTTCAAGCTGTCCGCACTTAACAGTGCCGTATTTCTTTTTTTTTTGTCGTTTAGCTGTGCTTTTGTGCAAAACAAAAATCAGGTCCATTACATAAGCGGTTACCTTATTAAGTCACACAAAAAGATCCTACTTAAATGCAACTGCAGTGATTTTAGCATGGAGTGTGACTCACTGCCTTAATTGAAGTGGCGCTCCACTCAAAATGTGAGTGTGTATTCAACCCCCCTGCTGGTTGTGGGAAATGTACCAGTGCATAGCACTGATTGGACTTCATTGGTCAGCTTCAATCGGCCTTGATTTTGCATGTTTATTTTGTCGGATTGACATTTGTGTCGGGCAGCACGGTGCAAGAGGGGTTAGTGCATCTGCCTCACAATACAAAGGTCCTGAGTAGTCTGGGGTTCAATCCCGGGCTCGGGATCTTTCTGTGTGGAGTTTGCATGTTCTCCCCGTGACTGCGTGGGTTCCCTCCGGGTACTCCGGCTTCCTCCCACCTCCAAAAGACATGCACCTGGGGATAGGTTGATTGGCGACACTAAATTGGTCCTAGTGTGTGAATGTGAGTGTGAATGTTGTCTGTCTATCTGTGTTGGCCCTCCGATGAGGTGGCGACTTGTCCAGGGTGTACCACGTCTTCCCCCCGAATGTAGCTGAGTTAGGCTCCAGCGCCCCCCGCGACCCCGAAGGGAATAAGCGGTAGAAAATGGATGGATGGATGGATGACATTTGTGTCGTATGACTATTAGGAGTGTCCAAAAAAATAAATAAAAATGGCATTCTTATTTGTAACTATTCTTATTCGATTGAAAAAAAAAAAGTATAATTCGGTTTTAAAAAATATATACCGCAGTTTTTTTCATAGTTTGGCCGGGGGTGCGACTTATACTCGGGAGCGACTTATGTGTGAAATTATTTACACATTACCGTAAAATATCAAATAATATTATTTAGCTCATTCACGTAAGAGACTAGACGTATAAGATTTCATGGGATTTAGCGATTAGGAGTGACAGATTGTTTGGTAAACGTATAGCATGTTCTATATGTTATAGTTATTTGAATGACTCTTACCATAATATGTTACGTTAACATACCAGGCACGTTCTCAGTTGGTTATTTATGCCTCATATAACGTACACTTATTCAGCCTGTTGTTCACTATTCTTTATTTATTTTAAATTGCCTTTCACATGTCTATTCTTGGTGATGGGTTTTATCAAATAAATTTCCCCAAAAAATGCGACTTACACTCCGGTGCGACTTATATATGTTTTTTTCCTTCTTTATTATGCATTTTCGGCCGGTGCGACTTATACTTCGGTGCGACTTATACTCCAAAAAATACGGTATTTTATAGATATATTTTTTTAAATCTGTCCTGTCCATCCACTCAGGCAAATCATATAGTTGATGTCGATGCCCATATCTCCTGTACAGATTTATTTTAGAAAATAGAAGTGTTGGATACCGTATTTTTCGGAGTATAAGTCGCACCGGAGTATAAGTCGCACCTGTCGAAAATGCATAATAAAGAAGGAAAAAAACATATATAAGTTGCACTGGAGCCCGGCCAAACTATGAAAAAAACTGTGACTTATAGTCCGAAAAATACGGTACTTCTCTTGTTGCCTTATTTGTATTTGAATGTATTAAATGTTTGGGTATCATTTTATTAAACAAAACCTTTTTTTTTTCTTTTTTTTTTTTTTCATAGCTGTACATCTATTTTATGTTCTGAATCGAATCGTTACCCCCTAAGAATCAAATTTAATCGTATAGTATTGTCAGAATTGTTTTGAGACCAAGTAATGCCCTTTCAAATGCAACAAACTTTTATTTCCTATTAGTATTTTTGCAGTGGCGGGCCGTGCGTTTCCCACCTAGGCCTTCAGTGATGTCCGACTTCAATGATTACCTCTCAAAATACCATCATTTATGTCACCACATGACCATTGCTGGAGAAATACTACTGTATTTTTCGGAGTATAAATCGCTCCGGAGTATAAGTCGCATAATAAATGCATAATAAAGAAGGAAAAAAACATATATAAGTTGCACTGGAGTATAAGTCACATTTTTTGGGGGTAATTTATTTGATAAAACCCAACACCAAGAATAGACATTTAAAAGGCAATTTAAAATAAATAAAGAATAGTGAACAACAGGCTGAATAAGTGTACATTATATGACTCATAAATAACCAACTGAGAACGTGCCTGGTTTGTTAACGTAACATATTATGGTAAGAGTCATTCAAATAACTATAACATATAGAACATGCTATACGTTTACCAAACTATCTGTCACTCATAATCGCTAAATCCCATGAAATCTTATACGTCTAGTCTCTTACGTGAATGAGCTAAATAATAATATTTGATATTTTACGGTAATGTGTTAATAATTTCACACAAAAGTCACTCCTGAGTATAAGTCGCACCAAACTATGAAAAAAACTGCGACTTATAGTCCGAAAAATACGGTATACAGAAACGAATTTCCGGGGGATTGAATCTCCTCAACAGTGTACAAAACGGGTTGTTTTGCGGCGCATTTTAAAAATCAATAAACTCATATCAGCAATTAAAACTTATTAAATCTTATGTGGTACTGTCAAAATTTAAATTTCAAAAAACATTTTAAATGTGAAAAACTAAATAAATAACATATTTGAACTCACAATTTGTAGCACCCATTCGACGCCATAGAAGCCAATGGTACCCATTGAGTGGAAATAGCTGGCATTTCCCCATTTCATCGCCGACATGGTCTCACAAGATGTAGTGTCTCTTTAAATATCCTTCTTGAAAATGGCCTTGCAAATATATGTGTTGTCTTGTCTAATCATAAAAGATGCAGACGAGGCGTGTTGGCTGAGTTCTTAAACTTTACTCCACAGCGTGCTCATCAATAACATCCAGCTGCCGGCATGTCTACACTCAACAACCTAAACGGGGCTACTGCACATGCTCTTCACTATTGTGGCATGCTGGGTAATGGAGTTCTTATGTTACCTAGCTCATAACATCACAATATATATCCATCCATCCATCCATCTTCTTCCGCTTATCCGAAGTCGGGTCGCGGGGGCAGAAGCCTAAGCAGGGAAGCCCAGACTTCCCTCTCCCCAGCCACTTCGTCCAGCTCCTCCCGGTGGATCCCGAGGCGTTCCCAGGCCAGCCGGGAGACATAGTCTTCCCAACGTGTCCTGGGTCTTCCCCGTGGCCTCCTACCGGTCGGACGTGCCCGAAACACCTCCCGAGGGAGGCGTTCGGGTGGCATCCTGACCAGATGCCCGAACCACCTCATCTGGCTCCTCTCGATATGGAGGAGCAGCGGCTTTACTTTGAGCTCCCCCCGGATGGCAGAGCTTCTCACCCTATCTCTAAGGGAGAGCCCCGCCACCCGGCGGAGGAAACTCATTTCGGCCGCTTGTACCCGTGATCTTGTCCTTTCGGTCATGACCCAAAGCTCATGACCATAGGTGAGGATGGGAACGTAGATCGACCGGTAAATCGAGAGCTTTGCCTTCTGGCTCAGCTCCTTCTTCACCACAACGGATCGATACAGCGTCCGCATTACTGAAGATGCCGCACCGATCCGCCTGTCGATCTCACGATCCACTCTTCCCTCACTCGTGAACAAGACTCCGAGGTACTTGAACTCCTCCACTTGGGGCAAGATCTCCTCCCCAACCCGGAGATGGCACTCCACCCTTTTCCGGGCGAGAACCATGGACTCGGATTTGGAGGTGCTGATTCTCATCCCAGTCGCTTCACACTCGGCTGCGAACCGATCCAGTGAGAGCTGAAGATCTTGGCCAGATGAAGCCATCAGGACTACATCATCTGCAAAAAGCAGAGACCTAATCCTGCAGCCACCAAACCAGATACCCTCAACGCCCTGACTGCGCCTAGAAATTCTGTCCATAAAGGTTATGAACAGAATCGGTGACAAAGGGCAGCCCTGGCGGAGTCCAACCCTCACTGGAAACGTGTCCGACTTACTGCCGGCAATGCGGACCAAGCTCTGACACCGATTATACAGGGAGCGAACCGCCACAATAAGACAGTCCGTTACCCCATACTCTCTGAGCACTCCCCACAGGACTTCCCGGGGTACACGGTCGAATGCCTTCTCCAAGTCCACAAAGCACATGTAGACTGGTTGGGCAAACTCCCATGCACCCTCAAGGACCCTGCCGAGAGTATAGAGCTGGTCCACAGTTCCACGACCAGGACGAAAACCACACTGTTCCTCCTGAATCCGAGGTTCGACTATCCGGCGTAGCCTCCTCTCCAGTACACCTGAATAGACCTTACCGGGAAGGCTGAGGAGTGTGATCCCACGATAGTTGGAACACACCCTCCGGTTCCCCTTCTTAAAGAGAGGAACCACCACCCCGGTCTGCCAATCCAGAGGTACCGCCCCCGATGTCCACGCGATGTTGCAGAGTCTTGTCAACCAAGACAGCCCCACAACATCCAGAGCCTTAAGGAACTCCGGGCGGATCTCATCCACCCCCGGGGCCTTGCCACCGAGGAGCTTTTTAACTACCTCGGCAACCTCAGCCCCAGAAATAGTAGAGCCCACCACAGATTCCCCAGGCCCTGCTTCCTCATAGGAAGACGTGCTGGTAGGATTGAGGAGGTCTTCGAAGTATTCTCTCCACCGATATATATCTCTCCACAATATATATCTGCCACCTAATCAACGTTTTGTTCTCCTTCTTTGTGGGTCAACACTTCCTACTTCCTGCTAAGTTGCAAGTTGTGATTGGATACTCACTTTGGAATGACAAGTGAGTATCCAATCCCAGTCTCTTTTTTTTTTTTTTTTTTTTTTCCCAGTCTCATTAACATCAGGCTACCTGGATAGGCTACTGTCAACAACTTGTGATCTGATTGGCTATCGCAACTGTCTATCAACTCTATGTGTTCTCAAATTCATCCCGGTGAGTATCCAATCACACGTAAATGTCACATTCAGCGTGAGGCCAGCTAGAAGGCTTCACTGACAACAACTCGTGGTCTGATTGGCTATCGCAACTGTCTATCAACTGTATGTCCCCGTTCACCTACAGTGCACGCATTGTTGATTCTGAAGGCCCCGGGCAGATTTGGTACAGCATGGCAACATAAGCTAGCTGAATTCTGATTGGTGCTTTCACCCATCTTAAACCCAAAACTGATGTTTTGAAAAAGACTGTAATGTATAGGGCATACACTTACTGGAATCGACTTCCACAATATCTGGTATCAATCACCAGCATAGTGGGTTTTAAGAATAGACTGCGGAAAGAGATTATTCTAGATTGTACCTAATGTCAAGACTGTTTTTATTGACTATTGACTATCTTATTGATTGTGGGACAAGCAGTAGAAAATGGATGGATGGTACTTTTTCGTCACTTATTGTTTGTCTTTGGTACACTAATGTGTATATTTTAGGCCATTGGTTATTTGTTTTATTTTTGCAAAAATATATATATATATATATATATATATTTTTATATTGCTCTTTTCATCTTTGGTATGAACATTATTATGTAAACTCAAAGTTATTACTTTTTTTGGTTCTTTGTTGTTGCTATTTTTGTATTACAACATTTTATTATTTGATCATGTTGTACTGCATTATAATCTTTTGTTTTGTGATTGTGTGATGTTTTTTGCCTGGACCCCAGGAAGAATAGTCTCCACTGCGGTGTAGACAAGTGGTTCTCAACTTTTTTTCAGTGATGTACCCCCTGTGAACATTTTTTTAATTCAAGTACCCCCTAATCAGAGCAAAGCATTTTTGGTTGAAAAAAGAGATAAAGAAGTAAAATACAGCACTATGTCATCAGTTTCTGATTTATTAAATTGTATAACAGTGCAAAATATTGCTAATTTGTAGAGGCCTTTCTTGAACTATTTGGAAAAAAATAACTAAAAACTTGCTGAAAAATAAACAAGTGATTCAATTATAAATAAAGATTTCTACACATAGAAGTAATCATCAACTTAAAGTGCCCTCTTTGGGGATTGTAATAGAGATCCATCTGATGAACTTAACTCTAAACATTTCTTCAAAAAAAAAGAAATCTTTAACATCAATATTTATGGAACATGTCCACAAAAAAATCTAGCTGTCAACACTGAATATTGCATTTTTGCATTATAATGAATGGAATAGCCTACTTGATTTGATGTTCAGTTTATGAACTTACATTCATATTTTGTTGAAGTCTTATTCAATAAATATATTTATAAAGGATTTTTGAATTGTTGCTATTTTTAGAATATTAAAAAAAAAATCTCACGAACCCCTTGGCATACCTTCAAGTACCCCCAGGGGTATGCGTACCCCCATTTGAGAACCACTGGTGTAGACTAATGGGGATCCTTAATAAACTAAACTAAATTGGATAAAAACTCTACAACCTAAAAACAACAGCGCTGGAAGGGGCATAATATGACATGAAGAGAATATGAATACTTTTAGATATTTAGGGAAAGTAAATAAAAAAAAGAATTGTATCTTTAATTATAATCATGATTTCTGGTTATGTTAGGCCAGCAGAGACGGCCTTGCTGGCTCTGACGGCCCACCACTGGTATTTTGCATAATTGTAATTGGAATGTCAAGAACCTTTAATTATTCTAAATAAATAAGTAAATTAATGGATTCTCAATCTTTGTTAGCAACAATTGCATTTTTTAAAATATTGAACATCTTGAAGTGCAGTCTTTTTTCCCTAGTTGGAAAACTTGGCCCAATTGGTTTGTTTTGTTGTCTCTGTGTGATGCCATCGCCTTCCAACAAATTTGTCATACTGGCCCGTCCGTCCGTGATGATGCACTAATCTTGCTGATTCGGTTTGAAGCTGAAATACTCCCACACAGTGACTTTTTACTTTAAAAGAAAAACATTTTAAAGTGAACGGTTGTTACTTTGAGGTGCTTCTCACTAGCGAGTCGCGAGGCTCTGTCCATGCATCCTGTGTGTGTGTGTAAGCCAGCGGATGGATACAGAGAGGATTCACTCCGTTCATTTAATTCTACTGTTAAATAAACACACTCAGGTGCTGAGGGGGATGCACGGAGCGAACCCTCTTGCACCGTGATGTGAAGCGACAAACAAATAAAAACAAACGGACATGGCACTGTCATCGCTTCTGGCAAAGTTCATTTTCATTTATGGTTTGATGAGTTGATTTATTGCCTCGGGCCTATTAATTCTGTAATGGGTGTACACAAGCACAGCTGAACCTCCATATTTGACACGCCCCTGAGGTACAGTTCGGACATCAACAAATATGTTCAGGAAAAATACATCTCTGAAGTCGTTTGAACCACTTATTCTACTGAGAAAGTTCAAGTTAAAAAGTTAAAGTCCCAACGATAGTCACACACATACTAAGTGTGGTAAAATGATCCTCTGCATTTGACCCATCTCTATGTTCACCCCCTGGGAGGTGAGGGGAGCAGTGAGCATCAGCGGTGGCCGTGCTCGGGAATCATTTTGGTGATTCAGTGGACATTTGTTTTTTAAATGTATTTCTTTTGTTGAAGTTACAAACTTTGAGAGAAAAAAAAGCTTCTCGGGATGATGTGCAACTAACTGCGAACCAGCGTCCTCTACAGTGGACATTTGTTTTTCATTTGTTTTATCTATTTCTTTTGTCAGTGTAACCCATTTCAGAAAAAAAATGGCGTTAAGCAAAAAACAAATGTCAACTGCGGAGGTTGCTGGCTCTTAGGAGAATAAGGCTGACTTGACATTAATTATAGAAGGACAGAACGTGGACTAGCTCATTTAGTGGCAATGTGAAGAGTCACTCACGCAAAGTCAATCATGAGTGAGCCCACAATGTATTGTTTAATCTTTTACTTTGAAAAGTTGGCTAACTTCTTTTAACACTTGCAGGACGTGTAAAAAGCACAATAATAACCAGCCTGTCTTTGGAAATCCTTGCACTCCACTTACGCTGCAGTGTCATCAAAGGGTGAGTACACAATTTGTTTTTTTATATGGAGGTTATTTTGTGCCTTTTGTTACGAAAGCTTTTTATTGACACTGATTTTTTTTGCGTTTTAATTTTGTGAACTGGATTTTTGTTAGAGATGTCCGATAATGGCTTTTTGCCGATATCCGATATTCCGATATTGTCCAACTCTTAATTACCGATTCTGATATCAACCGATACCGATATATACAGTGGTGGAATTAACACATTATTATGCCTTATTTTCTTGTGATGCCAAAATATGATTTCCAAAATAAATCAACTCAAGTTATGGAAAAAAATGCGAACATGGCACTGCCATATTTATTATTGAAGTCACAAAGTGCATTATTTTTTTTAACATGCCTCAAAACAGCAGCTTGGAATTTGGGACATGCTCTCCCTGAGAGAGCATGAGGAGGTTGAGGTGGGCGGGGTTGGGGGGGTGGGGGCGATGGGGGGGTTGAGGTGGGGGGTAGCGGGGGTGTATATTGTAGCGTCCCGGAAGAGTTAGTGCTGCAAGGGGTTCTGGGTATTTGTTCTGTTGTGTTTATGTTGTGTTACAGTGCGGATGTTTTCCCGAAATGTGTTTGTCATTCTTGTTTGGTGTGGGTTCACAGTGTGGCGCATATTTGTAACAGTGTTAAAGTTGTTTATACGGCCACCCTCAGTGTGACCTGTATCAGGCATGTGATTTGAACTTAATGAAAAAGACTGAAAATAAGCAGGGGGCCTGGGCCGCAGGTCCTCTGATTGGCGTGTACGTAATGTTTTGCACTGATCTTAACCAGTCGTGACTCGTCATAGTAAACAACCAACCAATCATGGATGTTCTTATACGTACACCAACCAATCATCATTGATGTTTCCTGTATATTTTGTCCCCTGCCCATGGAGTTGCTTCGCTACGTAGCTTCGTTTTTTAAATTAATAATTTTTAATGGAAAACTGTAGTTTTTACCACTGCAGCCGTAAACCGGAATGGATTATCAAAAACCGTATTCATTACGGGAAAACCGTAGTTGTTGACAGGTATGGCAAAGAGACGGATCAAGATTTTAACACACATTGTAGGCCGGAAAAAAACAGACAAAAGGAAAATATTTTTACAGAGATAAAAAAAAAGACGGATTTCCGACTATAGACGGAAAAATCACATGCCTGCTGTATGGCTGTTGACCAAGTATGCTTTGCATTCACTTGTGTGTGTGAAAAACCTTAAATATTATGTAAAGGCAGTGCCTTTAAGGTTTATTGGCGCTCTGTATTTCACCCTACGTCCGTGTACACAGCGGCGTTTTAAAAAGTCATAAATTTTACCTTTTGAAACCGATACCGATAATTTGGAAACCAATACCAATAATTTCCGATATTACATATTAAAGCAATTATCGGCCGATAATATCGTCAGTCCGATATTATCGGATGTCTCTAATTTTTGTACATCAAATTATGCTTTATTTCATTGGGAAAAAAACGTGTTAGCAAAATGTCTGTGTTTTAAAAAAAAATCAGTGTATAAAAAAAAATCAGTCTAAAAAAATTCACTGCTAAAAAATTCAGTGTACAAAAATGTGCTGCTTCGAAAAGCAAAACCCACTTCCGGTAAATGAAGACTGAAGCAATCGATCATTTCTCAGATCAATGAGGTGTGGAGTTGGAAGTCACTGACATGGGTCTTGCAAGACAGCACAAAACAACAGTTACCTGGGCTACCTGGATATAATACAACGTAATAAACATTTCACTGCGGCCGGCTGGATAGTTTCAAATCTTTCAATCTATAGAAATGATGCCTGTCTATATTTGTTGTGGGCACTAGGTGACAATTACCTTGGGAATTAAAGTGGGTGGGTATTGTAAGGGGTGGGGTTTATTATGTTACATATTGTAAAATGTGCAGATACCTCAACTTGCTGTTGCCATGATCCATCATACTGTACCGTCTGCAAAATTCAATAAAAATATTTGGGAAAAAAAGAAATGATGCCAATGGTTGGAATCTGCACTTTTGAGTGACATATGGGTTACTACGGTAACCATCGGAAGCTCTGCTCCATGCAGACGAGGCTTGTTTACACAGCAACAAGCCTGAGACGCAAGTGTCGGACGGAGGCAGATTTCTACAACAAAGTTCTGCAGAACAGTGATATTACATCGAATATGTGGTTGTTTTTACCCCTTAGCGTTTATATTTCGCTGTTTTTTGTTGCATCTTTGTTGTTCTTACTCGATTATAAAAGATGTCGATCAAGGAGGTGGTCTGCAGTAGAGGAACAACGTTCATATACTCTCAATATACAGTGTTTTATCGTTCATTGTTTAGTATTGTACGTGGCTCGGTTGGGAGAGCGGCCGTGCCAGCAACTTGATTGTTCCTGGTTCAATCCCCGTCCTTGTCCAACATCCGTTGTGTCCTTGCTCCTGATGGGTCATGGTTAGGGCCTTGCATGGCAGCTCTTGCCATCAGTGTGTGTGAATGTAGAAATAGTGTCAAAGCGCTTTGAGTACCGCATTTTTTGGAGTATAAGTCGCACCGGAGTATAAGGCGCACCTGCTGAAAATGCATAATACTCAGTGGCCTAGTGGTTAGAGTGTCCGCCCTGAGATCGGTAGGTTGTGAGTTCAAACCCCGGCCGAGTCATACCAAAGACTATAAAAATGGGACCCTTGACCTCCCTGCTTGGCACTCAGCATCAAGAGTTGGAATTGGGGGTTAAATCACCAAAAATGATTCCCGGGCGCGGCACCGCTGCTGCCCACTGCTCCCCTCACCTCCCAGGGGGAGAACAAGGGGATGGGTCAAATGCAGAGGACAAATTTCACCACACCTAGTATGTGTGTGTGACAATCATTGGTACTTTAACTTTATAATAAAGAAGGAAAAAAACATATATAAGTCACACTGGAGTATAAGTCGCATTTTTGGGGGAAATTTATTTGCTAAAAACCAACACCAAGAATAGACATTTGAAAGGCAATTTAAAATAAATAAAGAATAGTGAACAACAGGCTGAATAAGTGTACGTAATATGACGAATAAATAACCAACTGAGAACGTGCCTGGTATGTTAACGTAACATATTATGGTAAGAGTCATTCAAATAACTATTACATATAGAACATGCTATACGTTTACCAAACAATCTGTCACTCCTAATCGTTAAATCCCATGAAATCTTATACGTCTAGTCTCTTACGTGAATGAGCTAAATAATATTATTTGATATTTTACGGTAATGTGTTAATAATTTCACACATAAGTCGCTCCTGAGTATAAGTCGCACCCCCGGCCAAACTATGAAAAAAACTGCGACTTATAGTCCGAAAAATACGGTACCTTGAAGGTAGAAAAACGCAACACAAGTGTAACCCATTTACATTCTGAGTGTCCTATTCAGTAAAAAAAATTAAAGGTCATTCTGTTTTTGAGATGGTCTGTTATAACGTTTTCAGTAGTAGTAAAAATTGATTCGAATTCGAATCGCGATTCTCACGTTGTGCGATTCAGAATCAATTCTCATTTTTAGAAAATCTATTTTTTTAATTGATTTATTTATTTATATTTTTTTAATTAATCAATCCAACAAAACAATACACAGCAATACCATAACAATGCAATCCCATTCCAAAACCAAACCCGACCCAGCAACACTCAGAACTGCAATAAACAGAGCAATTGAGAGGAGACACAAACACGACACAGAAAAAACCAAAAGTAGTGAAACAAAAATGAATATTATTAACAACAGTATCAATATTAGTAACAATTTCAACATAGCAGTGATTAAAAATCCCTCATTGACATTATCATTAGACATTTATAATAAAAAAAAAAAATAGCAATAGTGTCACAGTGGCTTACACTTGCATCACATCTCATAAGCTTGACAACACACTGTGTCCAATATTTTCACAAAGATAAAATAAGTCATATTTTTGGTTCATTTAATAGTTAAAACAAATGTACATTACTGCAATCAGTTGATAAAACATTGTCCTTTACAATTATAAAAGCTTTTTACAAAAATCTACTACTCTGCTTGCATGTCAGCAGACTGCGGTAGATCCTGCTGAAATCCTATGTATTGAATGAATAGAGAATTGTTTTGAATCGGGAAAAAATCGTTTTGAATCGAGAATCGTGTTGAATTGAAAAAAAAAAAAAAATCGATTTTGAATCGAATCGTGACCCCAAAAATCGATATTGAATCGAATCGTGGGACACCCAAAGATTCACAGCCCTAGTTTTTAGTATCAATCATTATTGTGTGAGTGTTTGTACCATCGTGTCCTTTTTGTGGAATATTGGGATTTTTTTTTTTACTAATGCACAGCAAATGACGCTGTTTGAAATGTTCATAAAAAAGGGATCCAAGCATTGCTTCAGTCTCCATTTTCCTGGAAGTGGGTCTGGCGTTTTGAAGCAGCACATTTTTCTGCACTGAATATTTCAGCACTGAATTTTTTTACACTGAATTTTTATACTCTAAATTTGGAAACACCGAATTTGATGGGACAAGCGGTAGGAAATGGATGGATGGATGGAATTTGTTTCCGGTGAAATGTCATACACTGCATTTTCAAACTCACGCATTTTGATAACAACCTTTTCTTTACTAAAATTATCAGTATAATTTGATGTAAAAAAAATAATAATAATAATTCCCCAAATTCCTACCCAAAAAATTAAGTTACATGAGTTTTCATAACGAAGACACAAATTAACCTCTATATTTTTACGTTTCGCAGTGGTTACGTCCTCTACACATGTGTTGCCTTACAGTCAAAGTGACATTTTTCAAACCAAAAAATATAACCAGAAAACCACAGGCTTGCTTATGTTCCCATTAGTGGTTGACAAGAAAAAAAATCATCAGTAAATATCTGTATTCATCACAATTAGTAGTTCAACTTTGTAAAACACTTTAGACCGACCAAATTAAATTTAACTGGTTGTAATTTTTCGTGTCAGTGCCCAAGCAAATGAGGTATCTTTGCAGAATTAAAGACGGATGCAATGGCCACCGTGCAGAGTTTAAAGAGCTGAGCGAGACCACAAATCTAATTAAACACTACCCTTGCACTTGGGTGTTGTTCTTTTTCTTTGTGCGTGTGCATATCCTGGAGGTTTGAATGAAGAAGTGGGGTGTCACAATGAATGTGAGCACTCTCTAAACATCTACCTAAAGTGGGAAGAGCATCCATATGGTCCCATTCGTCGCCCGTTTTCCTGGCACATGAAACGTGACAAATTTGTGGCGTGGACTTATCACTCTAGCCGCCAGATGGCAGTAGAATCTTGAATCTCTTAAAATGCGTTTTGTGGCAATTTAAACTTTGACCACAATGTCAGTGGCACTTTTCATAATTTTCAGCAGTCTGTATTGCAAAATTATTAACCCACCTCTCACGAAAGATCCACCCAGGAATGTGGCCATATGAACTATTGTAGCCGTGACATTAGTTAATTATATTTATATAGCACATTTTCTCTTGAGACTCAAAGCGCTTTTATATTGTGAAACCCAATATCTACATGTTTTAAACCAGTGTGGGTGGCACTAGGAGCATGATGGGTAAACTGTCTTGCCCAATGACGCAATGACAGTGACTTAGATGGCGGAGGCTGGACTCGAACGTGGAACCCTCAAGTTACTGGCACGGTCGCTCTACCCTTTGAGCCACACCGTAACAGCTTCAATTGGAATTGTCCATCATCCACAATCTTTGTGTGGGACAAGAACACTTGTCTTTCTCTTTTATGTGCATTTTAAATAGTGAAAAACTGCTAGCAAGAGGCGGCTAACAATGATAATTGGAAATGACCCATTTTTCCTAAAAAGCCCTCAAAAAAACCTCCAGCAACGTTTTATATGCATGCTGAAAGTACTGTATATATGTAAAGTAGTTACAGACACTTTCAGGATAACATGTAATATTTACAGTATTTTGGTCATTTTAAGCATTACCAGAATTTATTTCCTGGGCCAATGATTTCACAGAGTGCAGAGCAACGAACGCAACAACAGCATTGAGAGCGCGTTCTGCCTTTTCTACCACGTGAAAGACTACAATGACTAATTCAGGACAAATTAGGATCGAGAACCTTATATTGTTGAGCCTGAATAGACAGAGAATGAGCTACACATTTTAGAAGCTGGGTGCTAAGGAGATCCAGCTTTAGTGAAACATTAAACCATGGGGGTCCCCAAACCTTTTTTACTCGGGGGTGGCATTGGGTTAAAAAAATTGGGCCGGGGGCCGGGCTGTATATACATGTGTGTGTGTGTATATATATATATATATATATATATATATATATATATATATATATATATATATATATATATATATATATATATATGTGTATATACATGTGTATGTATATATATATATATATACAGGTAAAAGCCAGTAAATTAGAATATTTTGAAAAACTTGATTTATTTCAGTAATTGCATTCAAAAGGTGTAACTTGTACATTATATTTATTCATTGCACACAGACTGATGCATTCAAATGTTTATTTCATTTAATTTTGATGATTTGAAGTGGCAACAAATGAAAATCCAAAATTCCGTGTGTCACAAAATTAGAATATTACTTAAGGCTAATACAAAAAAGGGATTTTTAGAAATGTTGGCCAACTGAAAAGTATGAAAATGAAAAATATGAGCATGTACAATACTCAATACTTGGTTGGAGCTCCTTTTGCCTCAATTACTGCGTTAATGCGGCGTGGCATGGAGTCGATGAGTTTCTGGCACTGCTCAGGTGTTATGAGAGCCCAGGTTGCTCTGATAGTGGCCTTCAACTCTTCTGCATTTTTGGGTCTGGCATTCTGCATCTTCCTTTTCACAATACCCCACAGATTTTCTATGGGGCTAAGGTCAGGGGAGTTGGCGGGCCAATTTAGAACAGAAATACCATGGTCCGTAAACCAGGCACGGGTAGATTTTGCGCTGTGTGCAGGCGCCAAGTCCTGTTGGAACTTGAAGTCTCCATCTCCATAGAGCAGGTCAGCAGCAGGAAGCATGAAGTGCTCTAAAACTTGCTGGTAGACGGCTGCGTTGACCCTGGATCTCAGGAAACAGAGTGGACCGACACCAGCAGATGACATGGCACCCCAAACCATCACCCAACCATGCAAATTTTGCATTTCCTTTGGAAATCGAGGTCCCAGAGTCTGGAGGAAGACAGGAGAGGCACAGGATCCACGTTGCCTGAAGTCTAGTGTAAAGTTTCCACCATCAGTGATGGTTTGGGGTGCCATGTCATCTGCTGGTGTCGGTCCACTCTGTTTCCTGAGATCCAGGGTCAACGCAGCCGTCTACCAGCAAGTTTTAGAGCACTTCATGCTTCCTGCTGCTGACCTGCTCTATGGAGATGGAGATTTCAAGTTCCAACAGGACTTGGCGCCTGCACACAGCGCAAAATCTACCTGTGCCTGGTTTACGGACTATGGTATTTCTGTTCTAAATTGGCCCGCCAACTCCCCTGACCTTAGCCCCATAGAAAATCTGTGGGGTATTGTGAAAAGGAAGATGCAGAATGCCAGACCCAAAAACGCAGAAGAGTTGAAGGCCACTATCAGAGCAACCTGGGCTCTCATAACACCTGAGCAGTGCCAGAAACTCATCGACTCCATGCCACGCCGCATTAACGCAGTAATTGAGGCAAAAGGAGCTCCAACCAAGTATTGAGTATTGTACATGCTCATATTTTTCATTTTCATACTTTTCAGTTGGCCAACATTTCTAAAAATCCCTTTTTTGTATTAGCCTTAAGTAATATTCTAATTTTGTGACACACGGAATTTTGGATTTTCATTTGTTGCCACTTCAAATCATCAAAATTAAATGAAATAAACATTTGAATGCATCAGTCTGTGTGCAATGAATAAATATAATGTACAAGTTACACCTTTTGAATGCAATTACTGAAATAAATCAAGTTTTTTAAAATATTCTAATTTACTGGCTTTTACCTGTATATATATGTATGTATATACAGTATAAGTATATATATATATATATATATATACGTGTGTATATGTATGTATATACAGTATATATATATATATATATGTATATGGGTATATACATATATAAACATATATATATATATATGTATATGCATATATATATATATGTATGTATATATATATATGTATATGTGTGTGTATATATATATGTATATATATATATATATATTTATATGTATATAAGTGTATATATTTATATATATATGTTTATGTATGTATATATATATATGTATGTATATATATATATATATATATGTATATATGTGTATATATTTATATATATATGTTTATGTATATATACGTATATATATATATATATATATATATATATATATATATATATATATATATATATATATATATATATATTCCTCGCGCACTAATTGACTGAAAGAGCGTGCACTTTGCCGATGATGTCACGTTATCAATGGGAAAATGCATTTCTAGACAATATGATTTCCCTGAGAGACACCGAGAGTAACGAGGGGTAGAAAATGGATTAGAAAGGATAGATTTTTAAAAATAATATATTTTTTTCTTTTTAAACTTGGGACTTCCCGCGGGCTGTAGTTTGGGGACCCCTGCACTAAACCATTGTCTTAGCGTTAGCATTTAGCACTCGAGCTACACGTTTCAAGAACGTAACAAAACAGTCACAATACCCCCCAAAAAAACGATTTAAATTATTGTCTATTGAAAAAAGTGTTTGAATTTAGAGGTAGCCATATTTCAATGATTTTGATTTGACAATATTACCTGAAATGATGGTGCATTAGGTCTCATATCTGGACGTGTGGTTTATGTGACCTACTATTAGCTGGCTGGCTACCGGGGGGGAAAAAAAGGTCAAATGCAAGAGAGGACAAACTGAAGGACAGAGGGGTTAAAAATGTTTTTGTGCCATTAACTGCCCTTTGGTAATACACTGGATGACTGGCCCAAGCGTCATACAAAATAATAAGCAAAGAAAGAAAATTGTAAATAGTGAAAATCCTGCTCTGAAATAGCATCCTGCACACATGACATACCTTGTACCAAATGTTCAACGGAAGCCCTGGTCACTACTATAAAGACATATTCTACTGTGCTTTAAAGCTAGTAGGGAACATTTATATTACACTATAACTGTAAGTTGGCTATTACTTTATTTACTATGAATTAAACATTTATTTATAAACTATAAAGCAGTGGTTCTTAACCTTGTTGGAGGTACCGAACCTCACCAGTTTCATATGGGCATTCACCGAACCCTTCTTTAGTGAAAAATAAAACGTTTTTTTTTTTTCAAATTCAAGACAAAGTTATGTTTTTTTTACTGGTGCACAAAATGAACCGTGCATGAACATCACCTTGTTCAAAGAACAAAACCTACACAGTCCATGAACTCACAACAAATTACACACCTGCAAATCAGATGGAAAATTAGAGGGAACATTGTTTGGGGGGGTAACCATAATACGCCGATAGGGATAAGTTTTTATTACACAATGAGTCGGGTGTGGCTTGACAGTGGAGGCTCCATCGAACCCCTGAGGCCGACTCACCGACCCCCTAGGGCAGTGGTTTTCAACCTTTTTTCAGTGATGTACCCCATGTGAAAATTTTTTTAATTCAAGCACCCCCTAATCAGAGCAAAGCATTTTTGGTTCAAAAAAAGAAATAAAGAAGTAAAATAAAGCACTATGTCATCAGTTTCTGATGTATTAAATTGTATAACAGTGCAAAATATTGCTCATTTGCACTGGTCTTTCTTCAACTATTTGGAAAAAAAGATAGGTTTTTATTTATATTTACAAAGGATTTTTGAATTGCTGCTATTTTTAGAATATTTAAAAAAATATCACGTACCCCTTGGCATACCTTCAAGTACCCCAAGGGGTACGTGTACCCCCATTTGAGAACCACTGCCCTAGGGTTCAATCGAACCCAGGTTAAGAACCACTGCTATAAAGGCTTCGAAATTAAGACACTTGTTAAGAGTAGCGCATTAACCTTAAGATAAAAACCTGCATTTGTGCACAATTTTTTTAAATGCTTATAAGTACCAGTTGTGGTAGTCTCAGGCTCTGGTGTCATTTTGTCTCTGTCCTCGTACTGGTTCTCACTCTGGCCTGCTCTAATCAGCAGGGCACACCTGATCGCAATTAAGGGTCGCGCTACTTAACCCTGCTGGTGCAATATTTGGGTGCCGGAGCTTTGTACCACGGACACATTGTCCTTGATATCGCTGGAGAGAGTCCTTGTCTTTACAGGTCTGCCCAGTATTTCCGAGTTTCGCCTAGCGTCCTTATTTTTGTATGTGACATGGCTAGCTAGCTAGCGGCTAACATCCAGTTCCAGTCTGCAGTGTTTTAGCTACTTCTAAATCACTAATCCTCGCCTCCATGGTGACAAATAAAGTATGTTTCTTACAAGTATCATCCCTGCAGGACGAGGAATAGCTAAACATGTTTCACTACACACCGTAGCTCACCGGCTTTAAAATGTAAACAAACGCCATTGGTGGATCTACACCAAACATTCACTGTAATGATACCAAGTAAAGTAGCGTATCTAGTCAAAACTACTATTATTACGTCGATATTTTTTGGCATTACCACATCTTCTTTCTGTTTTTTTTAAATTTATGTTTATAAACTCAGGAAATATGTCCATGGACACATGAGGACTTTGAATATGACCAATGTATGATCCTAACGTAACGACTTGGTATCGGATTGATACCCAAATTTGTGGTATCATCCAAAACTAATGTAAAGTATCAAACAACAAAAGAATAAGTGATTATTACATTTTAACAGAAGTGTAGATAGAACATGTTAAAAGAGAAAGTAAGCAGATATTAACAGTAAATTAACAAGTAGATAAAAAAATAATTTTCTACCACTTGTCCTTAATAATTTTGACAAATTAATAGAATGATAAATGACACAATATGTTACTGCATATGTCAGCAGCTAAATTAGGAGCCTTTGTTTGTTTACTTACTACTAAAATACAAGTTGTCTTGTATGTTCACTATTTTATTTAAGGACAAACTTGCAATAAAAAACATATGTTTAATGTACCGTAAGATTTTTTGTTAAAATAAAGCCAATAATGCAATTTTTTGCGGTCCCCTTTATTTAGAAAAGTACCGAAAAGTATCAAAATAATTTTGGTACCGGTAACGGGACAACACTAGTCTCTACATTATTTGGGATCCACAATATCTGCATGTAAAACCAGTCAATGAAGTAAAATATTATAATATAACGGATTTCCAAATGGGAAAAAAGCTACAAGCTATTCCTAAACTTCGATGGGATATTGTAGTAGCGTAGTCGTCGGGATCATTATCGTCAGGATTTTATCGATACCGATATTCATCGGTACTCGTATCGGTACTATATGTAATAGGCGTAAATAAAGATGTGGAAAAAATTTATTTTTAGCACAAGAGCTTGTACACCAGCAACATCATGCAACATCTCACAGCAGGGAAGTCTTTAATCAACACCTGCTTTTTAAGTCTTTAACAAGTCATCGATATTTACAATGCAAGGTACAACGCAGTTGTTATGTCATCACCTTGTAAAGACCACACCGATCCATCGCTGTGTTTCTTTTCATTACAATTACACTCAGCTGGAAATAATATTTATGTATGGCATTTGTGTGCAGAGAACAGACCTTTTACATGATATATCCTATCAAATATTTAATATAAATCAATACAAACAATTAGCATGTTAGGTGGGTGTGCATTTAAGCAAGGTGTGTTTTGATGCCACGCAAACGCGCGGAGTGTCATCAAAAGACGACTATAGACCTGTCAGCAGTTGCTATCTTGCTTCAGAGCAACTTTATGAACTATTATATTATAAACTCCAAAATCAGTGAAGTTGGCACGATGTGTAATTCGTAAATAAAAACAGAATACAATTATTTAAACATCCTTTTCAACTTATATTCAATTGAATAGACTGCAAAGACAATATATTTAATGTTCGAACAGAGAAACTTTTTTTTTTTCCTGCAAATAATCATCAACTTAGAATTTAATGGCAGCAAACATGGCCTTTCCTTTTAACAACACTCAGTAAACGTTTGGGAACTGAGGAGACCAATTTTTGAAGCTTTTCAGGTGGAATTATTTCCCATTCTTGCTTGATGTACAGCTTAAGTTGTCAAACAGTCCGGGGTCTCTGTTGTCTTCATTTTGTGCCACACATTTTCAAAGGGAGACAGGTCTGGACTACAGGCAGGCCAGTCTAGTACCCGCACTCTTTTACTATGGAGCCACACTGTTGTAACACGAGGCTTGGCATTGTCTTGCTGAAATAAGCAGGGGCGTCCATGATAATGTTGCTTGGATGTTGCTCCAAAACCTGTATGTACTTTTCAGCATTAATGGTGACTTCACAGATGTGTAAGTTACCCATGCCTTGGGCACTATTACACCCCCATACCATCACAGATGCTGGCTTTTGAACTTTGCGCCTAGAACAATCCAGATGGTTCTTTTCCTCTTTGGTCCGGAGGACACGACGTCCACAGTTTTCTAAAACAATTTGAAATGTGGACTCGTCAGACCACAGAACACTTTTCCACTTTGCATCAGTCCATCTTAGATGAGCTCGGGCCCAGAGAAGCCGGCGGCGTTTCTGGGTGTTGTTGATAAATGGCTTTCGCTTTGCATAGTAGAGTTTTAACTTGCACTTACAGATGTAGCGACTAAGTGGAGTTACTGACAGTGGTTTTCTGAAGTGTTCCTGAGCCCATGTGGTGATATCCTTTATATCCATCAGTACCGCCTGAGGGATCCAAGGTCACGGGCATTCAATGCTACGTGCAGTGATTTCTCCAGATTCTCTAAAACGTTTTTATGATATTACAGACCTTAGATGGTGAAATCCCTAAGTTCCTTGCAATAACTCGTTGAGAAATGTTGTTCTTAAACTGTTCACAAAGTGGTGACCCTCGTCCCATCCTTGTTTGTGAATGACTGAGCATTTCATGGAAGCTGCTTTTATATCCAATCATGGAACCCACCTGTTCCCAATTAGCCTGTTCACCTGTGGGATTTTGCAATTAAGTGTTTGATGAGCATTCCTCAACTTTCTCAATCTTTTTGCCACTTGTCCCAGATTTATTAAAACATGTTGCAGGCATCAAATTCCAAATGAGCTAATATTTGCAAAAAATAACGAAAGTTTTCCAGTTTGAACGTCAAATATCTTGTCTTTGCAGTCTATTCAATAGAATATAGGTTGAAAAGGATTTGCAAATCATTGTACTCTGTTTTTATTTCCCATTTACACAACGTGCCAACTTCACTGGTTTTGGGGTTTATATATCGATATCTCTGTCGGTATCTCCGCTTTGCACAGTACCTCATGTTGAAATAATCAGAATTAGTACTTTATTGGCGGTTTTGATTGCTGATTTTGATCATTTCAGTATGCATAAGACTACCCAGTATTGGCCAAACTTAGACATGTATTGCAAAAACACTGTTTGCATTTTGAAATACTGTGTTACGAGGCGATTAGTTATGTCGCTATTTCTGTTTGCGTTCCTTAGCAATAATGAGGAAGACCTAAACGAACCGGTTCTTTTTAAAAATGACCACGACACAGCATGTCGACATCAGCTCGAGCTGGCACTTTTTAATCAAGAAGAAGAACACGAAGAACTTGATTAATTGACGACACCCAGTAAGGAAGGGATTCATATGGCCCCATTCCTGGGTGGATCTCGCGTGAGAGGAAGAGGTGGGGGCTTAACCTTTTTGCAATGCAGTCTGCTAAAAACGATGCAAAGTGCCACTTCTACTATGGTCAAAGTTGGAATTGCCACAAAACACGTTTTAAGATATTCAACACTCCACTGCCATTAACGTGGACAGTGCACACCCCCCAATTTGCCACGTTTCATGTGTCAGGTAAACCGCCACCAATGGGGCCATATGAATCCCCTTGCCACTGTAAGCCGGACTGACTTCCACTATGTTGTGTGAAAAGGTCCTCTTCAGCCGTAAAGAATTACGATATGAGAATTTCCGTTCTACAAAAAAGATGTTTTAACGAGTGAATGAGACAAGTGGACAGCTGCTGTCATTCTAATCACAGATCATCTTAACTTAATCAAATCGTGCAAACACATCGTATTTCGTCAGAAAGATCTGCCAGCAAAGATCGCACTCCTCTAAGCCTCCCTGGTGGAAACGCTCACAATGACTAACAACATTCCACGTCTCCCTATGCATCAGTGGGCAGAGCGGCCAAGCATGCACGGATGAGGAAGGTCCACTCTCGATTCAGTTTGTTCCGAGTGTTTGTGTGCACAGAGCAGAGGGTCTAAAGGGGTATAATGTCATTACTGATTCACAGTCACACGCTTAATGGCTGAGCAGGCACAAGGTTACGCCACGCTCAGACAAGTCCAGGGAGACTGTTTTGTGGAAATAAAATATGCCTCCGATCCCTATAATCGGATCACTGTGAAATTAGAGAGCAAATGTATGATAAAAGCCTAAGGAAAGTGCAGTTACTTCACAGCACCACCAGGTTTGCGCTGCATGAAATGGACCATTAGGTTTTACAAAGAGATTAGGATTCAGAAGGGAAGCCAATGATTAGCCAAAAAGACATTTGGAACCAAGGTTCATGGGGTAAGGAAGACAATAATGCAGTTTTTAGGTTTGTCAAATATGATGGCGGAGAATAATTTAAAGTAGGGCTGGGCGATATATCGATATACGCGATATACCGCGGGGTTGTCTCTGTGCGATATAGAAAATGACTATATATCGTGATATCAAGTATACGTTCTCACGCAGTTGCTTTTAGCTGCGGGCATTAAACTACATGCTCTACTCGCTCTTTCCTGTCTGTCCTTCTCACAGACAGCAAGCGCACCTTCTTACACACGTCACATACTGTCACGTCATACGTCACATACGCAGAGAGGTAGCAGCATGGCTAACGTTAGCTGTGATGCTAGCGGAGTAGTGCGAGCGGTAATACGAGAGAAAGAAGGTGCGAATCTGGTAACAAATGAAGGAATAATTAATTCCCAAGAAAAACAGCACAGGGTCCATCGTCTGGCGGTGGTTTGGCTTCAAGTGGGAATACGTCGAACAGACAACCGTAATTTGTCAAGTGTGGGGCAAAAGCGTTGCTATAAAAAGTAGCATTACTGCCATAACAAACAGTTCAGGGTGTCCCAAGTTACCGGAGTGTGTTAGGTAAGGAGGAGTTTTGTCCCTCCAGAGTTGTTGCCGTAGGGCTGTGACGTAGGGTGTGTGTGGTTGTGGAAGGAGGTGTGTGATGTTGACATTAAAGAAGTGGTGGCTACCAAACCTGCTCTAATGTCTCCCGTTTATTATTTTATTAGATAAGTACACTGTAGAGGCGAACCCAGGACACTCGGCTACACTGCTAATATGTAGCATCATTTGAAAAGTCACCTGCTAGACAATGAAGAGTGCTTACTCCGCACGTCAACATCGTTCGGTGCCACACGTCCACACCATCAAAATGCCGAGGCAAACATTTCCAGATCAACACCGTATGAAAAAAAAATAGTGATTTTTTTAGTTGTGATTTCCTTCTCTGCATGAAAGTTTAAAAGTAGCATATATTAATGCAGTATGAAGAAGAATGTTTTAATGTAGACACATAGAATCATCATACTGCTGTGATTATATGCATCAAGTGTTCATTCAAGGCTAAGGCAAAATATCGAGATATATATCGTGTATCGCGATATGGCCTTAAAATATCGCGATATTAAAAAAAAAGCAATATCGCCCAGCCCTAATTTAAAGGTCTCCTAATAATGTAAAATTGACTTTCTGATGTCTCACAAAGAGTCGGTTTATAAGCACCAAATTTGAGAAAAATACATCATTTCCCTAAGTCGTTTGCTCCACTTTTGAGAGGTGCGTAATCGGTGGCTTATAAAATGTCAGGTTTTTATGATGTCAAGAAGATTAAAAAAAACTCCTCTTTTGTGGACATAAAACGGACTCTTAACGAGCTTCACACTTTTACAGAGAAAAGAAAAGCTGGGAGCTCTGCTAACTATCTATAATTTAGTTTTTTCGTCAGCTAACAGGCTAACCTAGCATGATGTGTTGTTAGCATTCTAACTCACATAGCTATGCTTGTGTCAATCAATCAATCAATCAATCAATGTTTATTTATATAGCCCTAAATCACAAGTGTCTCAAAGGGCTGCACAAGCCACAACGACATCCTCGGTACAGAGCCCACATAAGGGCAAGGAAAAACTCACTCCAGTGGTGTGTTCTCCGGACCGTTGTTTTATCTGATACAGTATATGGCATCTGTCACGTTACTTACAAGGATTTAAAGTGGCTGTTTGAATCCTTGACGCAGCTGCTAAGTGTCATAAGCATTATATCTCGCCCTTTGAGCACGTAAACTACACCCCATGTAACACACACCAAAACAATTTCCGTGTGTGTGTTGTTAGCTAATGATAGCAGAGTTTAGCTACTATTCATCCATCCAAACTATTTGTTGAACACAAAACGTTATGGCCTTTAGAAACATCCACAAATTAGTCGGACCGTTTTATAAGTTAAGTTAAAGTTAAAGTACCAATGATTGTCACACACACACTAGGTGTGGTGAAATTTGTCCTCTGCATTTGACCCATGCCCTTGTTCACCCCCTGGGAGGTGAGGGGAGCAGTGGGCAGCAGCGGTGGCAGCGCCCGGGAATAACTTTTGGTGATTTAACCCCCAATTCCAACCCTTGATGCTGAGTGCCAAGCAGGGAAGTAATGGGTCCCGTTTTTATAGTCTTTGGTATGACTCGGCCGGGGTTTGAACTCACGACCTACTGATCTCAGGGCGGACACTCTAACCCAGGGGTAGGGAACCTACGGCTCTAGAGCCAGATGTGGCTCTTTTGATGACTGCATCTGGCTCTCAGATAAATCTTAGCTGACATTGTTGAACACGATAAGTAATTAATAATTCCGCTGGTAATCACAGTGTTAAAAATAACGTTTAAATTATAACCATTCTCATACATTTTAATCCATTCATCCGTTTTCTATCGCACATGTTCAAGAAGTCGAATTAATGGTAAGAAGTATTTTATTTATTATTGGCTAGCTTCAGAATAACAATGTTATTAAAAAGAATAAGAGACGTATTATATTCTAAAAATGTTGGTCTTACTTAAAAATGCACGCAATTAGTTGTTTTCAGTGTTAAAAAATATTATATGGCTCTCACGGAAATACATTTTAAAATATTTGGCTTTCATGGCTCTCTCAGCCAAAAAGGTTCCCGACCCCTGCTCTAACCACTAGGCCACTGAGTAGTAAGCCGCAGGTTTCGAAGCGTGGGGAAAAAAAGTAGTGGCGTATAGTCTGGACAATACGGTATAAAGATGTTATTTCATGTTAAAAGGTGTTTAATTATGTTTTTTTTAAATGTAAACTTTTTTTTAATGCTAACTATGAAAATATCCGATTTATAATGGTTAACCTACCGTATTTTTCGAACTATAAGTCTCACAGTTTTTTTCATAGTTTGGCCGGGCTCCAGTGCGACTTATATATGTTTTTTTCCTCTTTATTATGCATTTTCGGCACGTGCTACTTATACTCCGATGCGACTTATACTCCGAAAAATACGGTACTTTGCATAAATGTGCTTACCACTACCGGTCCTGTAACCAATTAGCTGCATTAAACGAGTGACGACTGTAATGGCGATCAGGTTTTCTCTTTGAAACTGTTCTGTAAAACAATGTGAATGGGATGGAGTTGAGAGTTTTGTTTTGGAAGACATTCTTGCAGCCATTTGAGGCACTTGCTAAAAACCGGACCAAAAAATAACTTTTTTGTTAGCTACACAGCATCATGTGAATAAGTCCAAATAAAGTGGAATTTATGAGGTTGTCACTGGACAGCAACGGCTTTTATCTGATCCCGGTTTTAAGGTAAGAGTGGTCGGGTGTTTGTTGACCCTTGAGGTTTAAGAAGATTGAACACTCACTCTGTAGCACCGATATGATGGCCTGGGCCCGAATCCAGGTGAAGGCAGGGTTTTGCCGAAGGTCATTTCGCCGGGGGTCGTTGCTCGCCCGACACTCATAGGTCCCAGAGTCTTCCAATGTGAGGCGCGTGATGCCGAGCACGCTGACCCTATTGGAACCGGAGGCAGTGTTGATGGACACGCGGCGCTTGCGGGCTCCATCCCAAAGCTGCTTGAAGGAGTCGGCTCTGTTGATCTCCGCATACCACCACTCGATCTCCGGGGTGGGGTTACCGACCACGTCGCAGTACAGCTCAAAGGTGTCCCCCGTGAGCTTAGTCTCAGACATTGGCGACTTGACAAACCCAGCTGAGAGGAGGAAGAATGTATAGGGTAGGAAAGGGTAGAGGATGATTTGAGTAGGAAGAGGTAAGAAAGGGCCAAGGGATGGAGAAGGAAAATAAATACAATCAGAGTACATCTTGAAAAACAGCATGATCAAAGACAGAAGAAAGAGCCCCAAATTATTGATAGGCGTGAAAAGAAAAGCTCAGGGAACCGTCAAAAAGTCTCAGACAGTCAATCAGAAGTCGTTCTATTGTCAGGACACACTCAATATTGTGCATGTAAGGTGCAAATTACCTTTAAAAAGAAAGCTGCTTTGTAAATATATGCTAAAAAGAGAGCGCTATTGACAATCTGTTTGAGTTTAATCAGTCACGTCTGGTACCCCTGGAGTCTTTTCATCAGAGACCCTTGTCGAGCAGACGCACGCTTGTCAACAATCACACGACTCTTTTCGGCACGTCGCAGCAGCAATCAGTGGCAGCCTCGCTCTCGCTTGACCTCGATACGGGAAAACTTCCTGAAAGTTAACTTTAGGTTTGGTCGCTCTAATACCAAACTCAATGTGGACTGGATAGTCTTTCAGTATACCTTAAACTAGGGATGTCCGATAATATCGGGCTGCTGATATTATCGGCCGATAAATGCTTTAAAATGTAATATCGGAAATTATCGGTTTCATAATTATCGGTATCGGTTTCTAAAAGTTAAATGTATGACGTTTTAAAACGCCGCTGTGTACACGGACGTAGGAAGAGGTACAGAGTGCCAATAAACCTTAAAGGCATTTCCTTTGCGTGCGTTCCGTCCGAGTCACATAATATCTACCGGCTGTTCTCATCACGAATGAATGCAAGTCATACTTGGTCAACAGCCATACAGGTCACACTGAGGGTGGCTGTATAAACAACTTTAATACTGTTACAAATATGCACCACACTGTGAACCCACACCAAACATGTATGGCAAACACATTTCGGGAGAACATCCGCACCGTAACACAACATAACACAACAGAACAAATACCCAGAATCCCTTGCAGTACTAACTCTTCCGGGACGCTACAGTATAAACCCCCCCGCTATCCCCTACCCCCACCCACCCCAACCCCGCCCACCTCAAGCTCCTCATAGTCTCTCTCCAAGCTGCTGTTTGGATCGATAGATAGATAGTACTTTATTGATTCCTTCAGGAGAGTTCTCTCAGGAAAATTAAAATTCCAGCAGCAGTGTACAGAATTGAGATCGAATTTAAAAAGTAAAAAGTAAACAATGGGGGTATAAATGGAAACAGAATAGAAAAATATTACAATAAGAATAAAAATAAAAAGCAACAATGAGAATAAAAATATATAACA
Organism: Nerophis lumbriciformis; assembly: GCF_033978685.3. Classification (NCBI taxonomy): domain Eukaryota; kingdom Metazoa; phylum Chordata; class Actinopteri; order Syngnathiformes; family Syngnathidae; genus Nerophis; species Nerophis lumbriciformis. Next base: position 48,966,965 of record NC_084553.2, on the reverse strand, counting down.
GTAAAATAAGAATATAACAAGAGAAACTAGGCAGTAGTGACCATGTTATGAAAAAGTATTGCGCTGTTATTGTTTTGAGGCATGTTGAAAAAAGTAATGCACTTTGTGACTTCAATAATAAATATGGCAGTGCCATGTTGGCATTTTTTTCCATAACTTGAGTTGATTTATTTTGGAAAACCTTGTTACATTGTTTAATGCATCCAGCGGGGCATCACAACAAAATTAGGCATAATAATGTGTTAATTCCACGACTGTATATATCGGTATCGGTTGATATCGGTATCGGTAATTAAGAGTTGGACAATATCGGAATATCGGATATCGGTAAAAAAGCCATTATCGGACATCTCCACCTTAAACCAAGCACACCTAGATAGAACATTCACTTTTGTTCGATCATGTTTTTGTTAGCGACTATAGGAAACACATCTTGTACTATTTGAAATCCTGTTTATTACGCTTCAAATTTTGCCACATTTCTGAGGAACATGCATTTGTGAGAATGCCTTTAAGAGATGTGGAAAGAGGTTCCTACACCACATGTTGGTGGCAGGCTTAATCAAACATAGTGAACAATAACATTGGAACATCTAACCCCGAACACACTGCAGCAAATATGAAAAAATATAGTCTCAAAAAGACCTACAAGCTTGTTTGGGAAGACCCCAAGTCTTCCCAAACAAGCCTTTCTCCCTATCACTCACACACACACACACACACACACACACACACACAGAATTGCGCAATATACAATATAAATGATGTGCATTTTTAATATCTTCAATCGGAATATTGTGACAATGCATGTTGATGACACATTCTTGCTATGTACTGCAAATTTGACAGGGACAAGCGAAAGAGCGCGTCCCCAAGGCATTATGGCATTCTTGCTGGCGGCTAATGTCCCTCCACTGTGCAAAGCCACTTCTAAGTCTTCAGTCCTCGCCTCCATGGCAGCAAATAAACTAAGTACCATTATCCCCGGAGGACAAGAACTGTCTAAACATGTTAGACTACACACCATTGGAGGATATGCTAATCGCAAGCAAGAGCTCTGGAATGTAAACAAAGGTGGGCGGAACAATACAAACACTGACAGTAACAGTACCAAGTGTAGTATCAGAATAGGTGAATATGTTTTGTATCACCCAAAACCAATGTAAAGTATTGTGAGAATGAGATATTTTTAGGTGTTCTTTTTGATCCACAGTCATGTTTAAATCAGCTAGTATTTTCCTATGTAGTGTGTCTTCTCGTGGTCTCCCTGCTTGTATCTTATGTCCGCTAGTAAACTCTGTGTTTCACCTTGAAGGCGCTGGAATGTCTATGAGGGGGTATAATGTACTCCCTTTTTGTGGAGTAGGCCTTATCAGTTTAGAACAAAAAGGCTGTATTTCTTTCTGGGCGGGAGGGGCTGTTTTCATACTAAATGAAGCTGACTCTTCCCGTTTGATTTTTAGACCGCTTCTTGATGCTGCTATTACAGCATTGTGAGGGCTGGTCTCCTAAAGCTTTAGTAAAACTTGATAGTATTGCTATTCTGTCTTGGTGGTCCTTCTTACTCAACACATATGTCATCCGAAAGCACTTGGAATTGACCAGTGTGTTTTATTCCCTGATAGGAAGACTGGTCAAACGCAACAGTATCCAAACATTAGAAGAATAAGTGCTTATTACATTTCAACGTAAGTGTAGATATAAACATGTTACATCAGAAAGTAACCAGCCACAAACAGTCATTTAGCAAGTAGATTAATAATAGTTTATTTTCAAATAGTAGGCAATATGTTACCGCATACATCCGCAGCCAAATTAGAAGCCTTTGTAACCCCTTTTGAAATAGTTCCATTGTCATTAACATACCAAATAATATACTGTGATCGTTATCCCTGGAGGCGGCTACAGGATTAATCGACATCAAGGTTTTAATTAGTGAGATAACATAACCGGAAAAGGCTGAGGTTTTGGGTTAGTTTTTTCTTCACCGTCACTTGAGTGACAGACATGTTCGCCAATCAGAACTGATGTGCCTCGCGTTTGTTCGTCTCTCGCTTCAAAATGGGAGCAATACGTCTCACTCTGTGCGTCGTTCTCAGTAGCTGAGAGTGTTTATTTAACAGTAGAATTAACAAAACGCAGTAAGCCCCCTTTGCAGTCATTCAAAATCTATGTTTTGGTGGGCGGAGAGCAAGACAGGAAGCACAGATGAAGACCGTTGGGACTCGCTACTGAAAACGTCCTCAAAGCAGTGACAACTACACACTAAAAAATGCTGGGTTATTTTGATAACCCAATTTATGAGTTGCGAGTGTTGGGTTAAATTTTGGAGTTATTTTTATGACGAGCAATCCATTTTTTAGGTTAGAAGGGTATTATGTTAACTCAATGTCTGTGTTTTCAAAATCATGAACCATTTTTGAGTTGTTTTCAATGAGTAACGCATTTTGGGGTAAAATACTTTTTTTTATTAAAAAGTAACTTTTTTCTTAAAGGGAATTTTATTATGGATTAATCTCATTAACATTATTTACAATCACATATTTTATGTGCATGAACATATTTGAGCATGCTGTATAGGACTACTATGACTATGCTCTGCAATTCTTGTAAACAAATGTCACTCATATCTTGCTTTTGAGTATATTTTAATGGAATAAAAATAATTTTGATCAGTATTTGGGAAGGAGTAGGACAAACCAGCAGTAAAATGTATCATTTTTAACCAACTGTTGGGTCAAGGAGCGCTAAATTGCGCAACCCAATAGTTGGGTTGGGAATAACCCAACATTGTCGTGAGCATAACTCAGCTTTTTATGTTAAATAAATGAAACCCAATAGTTGGGTTTTGAGTCAACCAACATTGAGTTAGCATTACTCAATTTTTGGGTTAAATAACCAAACGCAAAAGTTGGGTTGAAAAAATTAACCCAAAATGTTGACTTAAAATAACTCAAATAAGGGGCTCATCCTTTTTTGAACCAGCAGTTGGGTTAAAATTGGGTTGTTTTTAACCCAACATTTTTTAGTGTGTAGGAGGAAGAAATATGATGACAAAGCCAAATGTCCTATTGTGGTAATATACCAGCCTCAAATCGGATGGGCAATATGAGCCCATCAACACGGACGAACAAGCGATAAGGGAAACAAAGAAAAAGACAACGTCCAACCTAATTTTTTCAACTGGGGAAAAAAAGGACTTTAAGATGTTCAATATTCATTTGAGTTAAAATTTTGCTTACAGAAATGAGTCCATGTTATTGTTTTGTTTGTTTATTTATTTAGGATATTTAGTTTCCAATTACAGTGCAGTAGTAAACAATTTGACAGTAATGAGAAATACAAATTGATATCATTTTAAACGGTTACATGCATTATTACTACTATATTATGATTACAATACATTATGAACACTATCGTTTTATATCGACCGTTTCCTCAGTTTAAGAGCATAACCTAAACAAAAGCTCTGAGTCTGTCTGCATAAGGCCAAATCTTTTTTTAAGTAAATTATTGCATATTGTTGTAATGTTTGGTACCTTGAGACAAGAATATGTTGACTGAGCAGTCTCACCGTTTTATGCATTGATATGTATAAAATGTGACACGACTGTTCAACATAGTGTAGAAGTCTGGGGCGGTATCTCTGGATTGGCAGACCAAAGGGTGTGTTCCAATTGTAGAGGGATCACACACTAGCTGAGCCTCGGATTCAGGAGGAATGGATGGATGGATGGATGGCTGTATAAAATGTAAAAATTGAATTTCAATTTCCCGGAGAGAAATATTGCAATTAGATTTTTGGGGTTTTGTGCAGCCCTATTGGAGAATGCAATATATATCATGATATAGATTTTAAGCCATATCGCCCATCCCCCCATTTTGTATAGACGCAGCCATGATACAGACCAGTCTCAAATGTTAAGAAGTTATCAAATAACAGAGTATGCGTTATGATGCTAATTTGAAGATAAAAAATAAATATAAAAATAAATCAATAAAAAAATATATATATTTATTAAATTTTTTAATATTTTAGTTGTAGAAAACTAACTGACTCGCATTAAAAGCAGTAACTACATTGTTTTACTGTTCTTACATTTACTAATAACGAGTGTTGGATCATATTTTTATTACCATTAGTTTCTATGGGAAAATAGTGGAGAATAGTGGGCTTGTAACTCCCCCCATTAGTCCCGTAGAATAGGTACTTGTCTGCAATATTTTATGTATTTAAATACATGAACTAGTCCTCAGAGTCACATTACCAATCAAGTGCTTGTTAAACAGCACTTCACAGAAAACGCCACACATTAGGGGGCGACTGAATATGGTTAATCTCCTTTAATCCCACACAGATATTGCTGTGACAGCAGAAACAAGGTCATCTAACCTTCAATTTGGATGAGCTGGACATCAACACCCCCACACCCAAATAAAAAAAGCCAGTTATGTCGTAAAAAAGGAAGGTCAAGCCACCACCTTCCACAAATATATCTTGGAATTCCAAACCAACAAATCACGTGTCCCACTGGGATCTACCTCACACTGCAGTATCGTTAATAAACTGATCCATGAGAGTTATCGCCCGAGCTGTAGAAGTCCCAGTTTGTGTCTGGGCTTCATTCATGCTCTAGTTCCACATCGCTAGTCAGCCCAACAACACACTGACAACACTAATGAACCTCATCTAATGAAAAATCACCTGGACCTCAGCCACTCTTCGCAACCCTCCTCCAAAGCCTGTCAACTGTATAAAAAAAACTGAAAACGGCCTTAACTTTGTCCTCAATTGGTGAAGGAAATAACTGCTGGTTTTCTTCCAAATAGAACCCATTGTACACACTAAAAAATGTTGGGTTAAAAAATAACCCAATTTTAACCCAACTGCTGGTTCAGAAAAGGATGAAACCCTTATGGAAGTTATTTTAATTCAACATTTTGGGTACATTTTTTCAACACAAATTTTGCGTTTATTCATTTAACCAAAAAGTTGAGTTATGATAACTTAATGTTAGGTTATTCCCAACCAAACTATTGGGTTAAATTATTTAACCCAAAAGTTGAGTTATGCTAACTCACTGTTGGTTGATTCATAACCCAACTATTGGGTTGAATTTATTTAACACAAAAGCTGAGTGATGCTCACTACAATGTTGGGATATACCAAACCCAACTATTGAGTTGCGCAATTTAGCGCTCCTTGACCCAATAGTTGGTTAAAAATGATACATTTTACTGCTGGTTTGTCCTACTCCTTCCCAACTACTGATCAACATTATTTTTATTTCATTAAAATATACTAAAAAGCAAGATATGATTGACATTTTTTTGACAAGAATTGCCGTGAATGGTCATAGTTGCGTGGATCGTTCTCCCAGGATGCCGAAGGGACTCCAGAGGCAAAGTGCATGTAAGGAAATTATTAAGTGTCCATAAATCATGCGGGATATAAACAAAAGAGCACCAGCGTGCCGATAGCACGGAAAGCTAACGGAATAGCGAACAAGAAAAGCTTAGCATGTAAACAGGCAAACAAAAAGTTTGAAGCTTAGCTCAGGAATCAAATTAGTAGCCGTCGTAACTGTTGCGTGGAAGCAAATAAGAAAGCCAGACTGAGTGTGGCAAAAAGCAGGGAATAAGTAGCTCTCTGGTTAGTGCCCAGGAGCAGGTGAGCGTTCCAAACACTAATCAGAGGCAGGTGAAAACAATCTGCAGTCATGGCAACTAAAACACAAACCCAGGGATGCTCAAAACAGGAACTGAGGGAGTCAAAAACTAAACAAACATTAGTAGTTCTATACAGCATGCTCAAATATTTTCATGTACATAAGATGTGTGGTTGTAAATAATGTTAATGAGATTAATCCTTAATAAAATTCCGTTCAAGAAAAAAGTAACTTTTTAATAACAAAAAGCCTTTTGCCCAAAAATGTGTTACTCATTGAAAAACAACCCAAAAATGGTTCACAGTAGAGATGTCCGATAATGGCTTTTTTGCCGATATCCGATATTCCGATATTGTCCAACTCTTAATTACCGATTCTGATATCAACCGATACCGATATATACAGTCGTGGAATTAACACATTATTATGCCTAATTTTGTTGTGATGCCCTGCTGGATGCATTAAACAATGTAACAAGGTTTTCCAAAATAAATCAACTCAAGTTATGGAAAAAAATGCCAACATGGCTCATATTTATTATTTAAGTCACAAAGTGCATTATTTTTTTTAACATGCCTCAAAACAGCAGCTTGGAACTTGGGACATGCTCTCCCTGAGAGAGCATGAAGAGGTTGAGGTGGGCGGGGTTGGAGGAATGGGGCGTGGTTGAGGTGGGGGGGGTACCGGGGGGTGTATATTGTAGCGTCCCGGAAGAGTTAGTGCTGCAAGGGGTTCTGGGTATTTGTTCTGTTGTGTTTATGTTGCGTTATGGTGCGGATGTTCTCCCAAAATGTGTTTGTCATTCTTGTTTGGTGTGGGTTCACAGTGTGGCGCATATTTGTAACAGTGTTAAAGTTGTTTATACGGCCACCCTCAGTGTGACCTGTATGGCTGTTGACCAAGTATGCATGCATTCACTTGTGTTTGTGAAAAGCCGTAGATATTATGTGATTGGGCCGGCACACAAAGGCAGTGCCTTTAAGGTTTATTGGCGCTCTGTACTTCTTCCTACGTCCGTGTACCACTCCATACAGCGGCGTTTTAAAAAGTCATACATTTGACTTTTTGAAACCGATACCGATCATTTCCGATATTACATTTTAAAGCATTTATCAGCCGATCATATAGGCAGTCCGATATTATCGGACATCTCTAGTTCATAGTTTTGAAAACCCAGAAATTGAGTTAAAATAATACCCTTATAACCCCAAAAATGGATTGCTCTTCATAAAAATAACTCAAAAATGTAACCCAACACTCACAACTCATAAATTGGGTTATCAAAATAACCCAGCATTTTTTAGTGTGTACACACTACACTACACTACACTACACTAGTGTGTAGATGTCTGTACTAAATCGAGGTCAGAACTAATCATATTCAACTTTCCAGTGTAGCCATTTGGTTGCAGTCAATCTGAATGTCATCTGGCTACCAACAGAAGTCCAACCGAAATATTTCACATACTTATCGATACATGAATTATAGCTGGTAACCATAGTAACAGTTTTGTTGTCCAAAACCATGCTCATGACTCACAGCCAGATGGAAATGAATTGGATAAAGGGACACAGAAATTTAGCAGGGGTGGGGGGGAAGCACACACAAAAAAAAATCCCGCTACGAAAATTGTCGGAGGATATTTGGTTCTTACAATGTGAGCTTTCTATGCGCCATGCCTCTAGATATGCAGAGTAATTAGCATTTGTTTCCTTTCTCTGGAAACATCTGCCTCTATCAAGCTCACCACATAATTCCAGAGGGTGAAACCAAAGTCTAAACGCCTACACTGGTAAAGTGGAATTTTAATTTGACACATTTACTGTGACATTCTTTACTATGGTTGTATGTATGGTTGCGTCAAAAACGACTTATTGTGGCAAAAGTGACTATCAATCCTTAATAACAGGAAATTAATGCATAGGGAGTATATTAAATGTGGTTCAAGGTGACCAAGATAGCCAGGGCATAATTTATATTCAGGCTCTGTGGAGAGAGAGAGAGAGAAAAAACAAATGGAACAAAATACAGACGACGCGCAACAAATGAGCAAGCGCAATTTGTGCGCGGTTCGAGCAAGGTGCAGGGAGATTGTAGCACAAAGCAGCTGGTGCTCATTCATTTCAAAGGTTTGAAATAAGTCGGGGAAAAATAAACACTGTATGATAGTAGAAGTTATTTTGACAGAAAAGTGAAGTAAATTGCCCGCAAATCACAGTTGCAAACCAAAATCATGATTTTTTTATGGTATTTAAATGTTAGTTATTAGCTATAAGTCAAGATTCCAATGCACAACTTAATATATACTCCCAAACAACTTATTCTTAAAGTGAGCAAACACAGATTTAAGATGCTAATTATGGATAATAATAACTGTCGAGCAACAATATGATGATTTTTTTTTTTTTTTATCATTGCAGCCTAGTTGTTATATCATTAATATTGAAAACATGTTTTCTGTTCCCAATCGTTTATTGAGTGTTGTTAAAAGAAAAGGTGATGTAACACAGTGGTGAACATGCCCTTTCCCAACTACTTTGGCACGTGTTGCAGCCATGAAATTCTAAGTTACCGTATTTTTCGGAGTATAAGTCGCACCGGAGAATAAGTCGCACCTGCCAAAAATGCACAATAAAGAAGGAAAAAAACATATATAAGTCGCACTGGAGTATAAGTCGCATTTTTTGGGGAAATGTATTTGATAAAACCCAACACCAAGAATAGACATTTGAAAGGCAATTTAAAATAAATAAAGAATAGTGAACAACAGGCTGAATAAGTGTACTTTATATGAGGCATAAATAACCAACTGAGAACGTGCCTGGTATGTTAACGTAACATATTATGGTAAGAGTCATTCAAATAACTATAACATATAGAACATGCTATACGTTTACCAAACAATCTGTCACTCCTAATCGCTAAATCCGATGAACAATATACGTCTAGTCTCTTAGGTGAATGAGCTAAATAATATTATTTGCTATTTTACAGTAATGTGTTAATAATTTCACACATAAGTCGCTCCTGAGTATAAGTCGCATCCCCGGCCAAACTATGAAAAAAACTACAACTTATAGTCCGAAAAATACGGTAATTATTATTTGCAAAGAAAAATAAAGTTTATGAGTTTGAACATCAAATATCTTGTCTTTGTAGTGCATTCAATTGAATATGGGTTGAAAATGATTTGCAAATCATTGTATTCCGTTTGTATTTACATCTAACACAATTTCCCAACTCATATGGAAACGGGGTTCGTAGGAAAAAAATCACAGTATGACCCTCCTTCCATTCATTTTCTAACTTTAAAAAATATATTATTGAACAATTTATTTCCCATGAACTAGTTTTAGTACAAAACAGGCAGTAAATTAAATTCAAGTTTGATTGAAAAAGTATAACAACCTTTTAGTAAATACAAAAAAACTATAATGGGGGCTCCAAAGTAAATTCTGCTTAGGTCTTCAATTTAACATGGGCCGGCCCTGCATGTGATGGTTCTAAACCAGGGGTGTCAAACTCATTTTAGTTTGGGGGCCACATGGAGAAAAATCTACTCCCAAGTGGGCCGGACTGGTAAAATCACGGCACCATAACTTAAAAATTAAAGACAACTTCAGATTGTTTTCTTTGTTTAAACATAGAACAAGCACATTCTGAAAATGTACAAATTATAATGTTGTTAGGTTTTTTTTACATTTACATGTTATGGTTAATAGTGTGCTACCTTTATTTGTCGTTATTTATACTTTCTAAATAACTTATGTAATTATGTTCATCAGTCAACTCATTGGTGTTCATTTTCAATCCATCAAAAGCATAAATATATATATATATATCAAAATCAAATTACAGGATGTAATTTAAGATGTTATTTATGTGATTTGCTCATTTTACTCGACTGGTGTACTAACATCATGTGGTTTTGTTTTTTTTACATATGTAGCATCATCTACAAAGATACAAAGAAACCAGTACCGCGGCCCGGTACCGGTCTGTGGATCGATTGGTACCGGGCCGCACAAGAAATAAAAATAAAATAAAAATGTTTTTATTTTTTTATTAAATCAACATAAAAAACACAAGATACACTTACAATTAGTGCACCAACCCAAAAAACCTCCATCCCCCATTTACACTCATTCACACAAAAGGGTTGTTTCTTTCTGTTATTAATATTTCTGGTTCCTACATTATATATCAATATAGATCAATACAGTCAGCAGGGATACAGTCCGTAAGCACACATGTTTGTATTTTTTCATGACAAAAAAAAAAATGTTCAAAAAATAACATACCCCCGGTCCGTGGGACAAATTTTCAAGCGTTGACCGGTCCGCAGATACAAAAAGGTTGGGGACCACTAATCTAGAGGACACATTTAGAACAGCAGTTTCTTTCTTTCAAAAATTGTGGCTCATTTTTATACTTAGCGAACTCATCCCGCGGTTCGGATAAAACCTGGGCCTTACGTTTGACACCCCTGTTCTAAACACAGTAGTTTATCACCATTTCATATTTTTGTAATTTTTTATTTGTATTATAATTTTAACATGAATCATTCATTGATTAAATATGATTTTTATTTTATCAACAAAAAATAAATTACTAAGTCTGGTTCATATAATATTGTTTTTCTAGTGTAGTGGTTCTCATGGTGGACTTTCAAAAATGTTGTGTGGGCTCTTTTTCTAAAATAGGGCTATGTATGCACATAATTGACTTTTAGAAATGTCATTTTAGGACTCAATGATATAACTAAGGATTCTATTTTTGTTAAAGGCCTACTGAAACCCACTACTACCGACCACGCAGTCTGATAGTTTATATATCAATGATGAAATCTTAACATTGCAACACATGCCAATACGGCCGGGTTAGCTTACTAAAGTGCAATTTTAAATTTCGCGCGAAATATCCTGCTGAAAACGTCTCGGTATGATGACGCCTGCGCGTGACGTCACGGATTGTAGAGGACATTTTGGGACAGCATGGTGGCCAGCTATTAAGTCGTCTGTTTTCATCGCAAAATTCCACAGTATTCTGGACATGTGTGTTGGTGAATCTTTTGCAATTTGTTCAATGAACAATGGAGACAGCAAAGAAGAAAGCTGTAGGTGGGAAGCGGTGTATTGCGGCAGGTGTTGTGCCGTATAACGCACCCCCGCCGTAGAATGCACCTCTTGACTGTTGTGCCGGATAACACAGCCGGTGTTTCATTGTTTACATTCCCAGAAGATGACAGACAAGCTTTACCATTGGCCTGTGGAGAACTGGGACAACAGAGACTCTTACCAGGAAGACTTTGAGTTGGATGCGCAGACGCGGTACCGTGAGTACGCATGCAGCTGCGGCTTCCAAACATTTGATCGCTTGCCTGTACGTGCGTGCCGCTATGTGCATGTCACGTACGTAACTTTGGGGACTTTGGGGAAATATATGTGCTGTATGAACTTTGGGGAGGTGAACGGTACTTTGGGCTGTGGGATTGAGTGTGTTGTGCAGGTGTTTGAGTTGTATTGGCGGATTATATGGACGGGAGGAGGGAGGTGTTTGTTATGCGGGATTAATTTGTGGCATATTAAATATAAGCCTGGTTGTGTTGTGGCTAATAGAGTATATATATGTCTTGTGTTTATTTACTGTTTTAGTCATTCCCAGCTGAATATTAGGTCCCACCCGCCTCTCACAGCATCTTCCCTATCTGAATCGCTCCCACTGCCCTCTAGTCCTTCACTCTCACTTTCCTCATCCACAAATCTTTCATCCTCGCTCAAACTAATGGGGAAATCGTCGCTTTCTCGTTCCGAATCGCTCTCGCTGCTGGTGGCCATGATTGTAAACAATGTGCGGATGTGAGGAGCTCCACAACCTGTGACGTCACGCTACTCGTCTGCTACTTCCGGTACAGGCAAGGCTTTTTTATCAGCGACCAAAAGTTGCGAACTTTATCGTCGACGTTCTCTACTAAATCCTTTCAGCAAAAATATGGCAATATCGCGAAATGATCAAGTATGACACATAGAATGGACCTGCTATCCCCGTTTGAATAAGAAAATCACATTTCAGTAGGCCTTTAAGCTATGGACTATGGACTGGACTCTCACAATATTATGTCAGGCCCACTCGACATCCATTGCATTCGGTCTCCCCTACAGGGGGGGAGGTTACCCACATTTGCGGTCCTCTCCAAGGTTTCTTATAGTCATTCACATCGACGTCCCACTGGGGTGAGCTTTCCTTGCCCTTATGTGGGCTCTATACCAAGGATGTCGTTGTGGCTTGTGCAGCCCTTTGAGACACTTGTGATTTAGGGCTATATAAATAAACATTGATTGATTGATTGAAGCTCAGATAATGTGTTAAATTGCCATAATATATTGTAGAGAGTGTAAGCATGGAGAGCAATGAAAGAGAGAGAGGTTGGTTGTCAGGTGTTAAAGCAGCAGTAGAACCACACACAAAAAAAACGAGTTGTTTAAGCGCCGGTACTCCACTGATGTCGGAATAAAAGAGAGTTCCCCTGAGAGCTGACATCAAGCCGCACACAACCGCCGTGCAGCCTGAGAGTGAGTCAGCTGCCTGCCTACAACCTGGATCCCCATCTGCGGTCCCACAAGGCAGAGGGAGAGAGAGAGCATCGAGTAGGAAAACCCCCCAGGGGCGGCAGCACTGGCCACATGCAAAGCACTGTTGGAGTGGAAGTGGGTGGCACTGTGACAGATTGTGTACTTCTACCCAGCATTTGTGTGACACGAGAGCTGTGACTGGCTGATTTCGGAACTTTCGAATCTTAGGTCCGTTCGTTGTGCCGATTGTCACGACAGGCAAAAAGCGGCACGTGTGTGTCAGTGCAATGTGGCCGAAGCTCCGATGAGTTGTCATCAGTAATAAAAGATGAGCAGAATATTCCCAAAAAAGAGACAAGGCTCACATCTTGGCACAAAGTTATCGGTGAGAACACACTATTCTTTCTAAATTTGAATGTGGTGTGCTTTACTTACTTTTACACTTGTTTGACAGTTAGGAGCGTAGAGCGTAAGAGTAAGACGCAGGGAGTCGATGGTCCCTCCTCACCTCCTTAAAAACTACATTTCCATCATCAAACAGTGAGTAGTGAGTTTCTTTCTTTTTTATATTACCGTATTTTCCGCACTATAAGGCGCACCGGATTATAAGGCGCACCTTCAATGAATGGCCTATTTTAAAACTCTGTTCATATATAAGGCGCACCGCATTATAAGGCGCATAGAATACACTGCAAAAAGTCAGTGTTCTAAAACAAGGGAAAAAAATAGAAAAATGAGGAGTATTTTACTTGAACTAAGCAAAATTATCTGCCAATAGAACAAGAAAATTTGGCTTGTCAAGACTTTCCAAAACAAGTCAAATTAACTAACCTCAATGAACCCCAAAATACCTTAAAATAAGTATATTCTCACTAATAACAAGTGCACTTTTTTATAAACAAATATGAGACCTTTTTTCTCAGTATGTTGAAAAATACTCTTAAATTAAGTAAATGCTAGTGCCATTTTCTTGACATAATGATATGCGCTCGGCATTACATTTCTTGAAACCAGCAAACTTATACTAAAAATGAATGTATTGTTCTTAATGGAAAGGCAACAAGGCAAACGCTTGTTACTCTCGTGGTTAAAAGTTAAAGTTAAAGTACCAATGATTGTCACACACACACTAGGTGTGGCGAAATTATTCTCTGCATTTGACCCATCACCCTTGATCACCCCCTGGGAGGTGAGGGGAGCAGTGGGCAGCAGCGGTGGCTGCGCCCGGGAATCATTTTTGGCCGCTCAGGCAAATCATATTGTCTAAAAATGCATTTTCCCATGGATAACATGACATCATCGCGCCAAGTGTGTGCTCTTTCAGTCAATTAGTGCACAAGGAATATATATATATATATGTATATATATATATATATATATATATATATATATATATGTATGTATATATATATATATATATAGATATATATGTATATATATTTACATATATGTATATATATATATATATATATGCATATATATATATATATATATATATATACATATATATATATATGTCTTAATAAGGTTATCCAAAAAATAGTGCTCGATACCGTAATAGAGCGCAATATATGTATGTGTGGGAAAAAAATCACAAGACTATTTCATCTTGTGATGAAATAGTCTTGTGATTTTTTTCCCACACATACATACATATATATATGTATATATGCATATATATTTATATATATATATATGCATATATATATATATATATATATATATATATATATATATATATATATATTCCTTGTGCACTAATTGACTATATGTATATATATATATATATATATATATATATATATATATATATATATATGTATATATATATATATATATGCATATATATATATATATGTATATATATACATATATATATATATATATATGCATATATATTTATATATATATATATATATATATATATATATATATATATATATATATATATATATATATATATATATATATATATATATATATATATATATATATATATATATATGTATGTATGTACAGCCCGGCCCCCGGCCAATTTTTTTTAATTGTAATTTTGAAGAATTTATCTGAATGTGCATGAACTATTTCTGTTCAAAATTGTTTGAAATGTCAAATGTTAAATGTTTAAATATTAACTGTCAGTTTACTGTACTGTGCCAACTGTACTACTATAAGAGTACGGATTTTCTATTGTTTCGTTGAAAATAAAACAGCAAAGTCCATTTGGCTGTCATCTGTTTTAATTATGAGACACAATTGTGTCCAAGTCATGATTTTTTATTTCATGCTTGAAATAAGAAATTATTATTTTGAAAAAACAGTTTTATACTTGTGAGTGTTGATGACACAGCTTTGCAACAGTTGATATTCCAGTTTCAAGCATGTTTTACTCAATATAGGTCATAAAATCTCAGCAACAAGCTGTAATATCTTACTGCGATCATTTAGGACCAAAACCCTTAAAACAAGTAAAACACTTAATAAAATCTGCTTAGTGAGAAGAATTATCTTATCAGACAGAAAATAAGCAAATATCACCCTTATTTGAGATATTTAATCTTACTTAGATTTCAGTTTTTGCAGTGTATTTTTTCTAAATTTGAATGTTGTGTGCTTTACTTACTTTTACACTTGTTTGACAGTTAGGAGCGTTAAAGAGTAAGACGCAGGGAGTCGATGGTCCCTCCTCACACCGCAAAAACTGAAATCTAAGTAAGATTAAATATCTCAAATAAGGGGAATATTTGCTTATGTTCTGCCTGATAAGATCATTCTTCTCACTAAGCAAATTTTATGTTAGTGTTTGGCTTGTTTTAAGGGTTTTGTTCCTAAATGATCTCAGTAAGATATTACAGCTTGTAGCTGAGATTTTATGACCTATATTGAGTAAAACATGCTTGAAACTAGAATATCAACTGTTGCAAAGCTGTGTCATCAACACAAGTATAAAACTACTTTTTTAAAGTAAAAATTCTTATTTCAAGCATGAAAAAAAAAATCATGATTTTGTCACAATTGTGTCTCATAATTAAAACAGATGACAGCCAAATGGACTTTGCTGTTTTATTTTCAATGAACCAATAGAAAATACGTACTCATATAGTAGTACAGTTGGCACAGTACAGTAAACTGACAGTTCATATTTAAACATTTAACATGTGACATTTCTAACAATTTTGAACAGAAATAGTTCATGCACATTCAGATGAATTCTTCAAAATTACAATTAAACATTTTTGGGCGGGGGGCCGGGCTGTATATACAGGTAAAAGCCAGTAAATTAGAATATTTTGAAAAACTTGATTTATTTCAGTAATTGCATTCAAACGGTGTAACTTGTACATTATATTTATTCATTGCACACAGACTGATGCATTCAAATGTTTATTTCATTTAATTTTGATGATTTGAAGTGGCAACAAATGAAAATCCAAAATTCCGTGTGTCACAAAATTAGAATATTACTTAAGGCTTATACAAAAAAGGGATTTTTAGAAATGTTGGCCAACTGAAAAGTATGAAAATGAAAAATATGAGCATGTACAATACTCAATACTTGGTTGGAGCTCCTTTTGCCTCAATTACTGCGTTAATGCGGCGTGGCATGGAGTCGATGAGTTTCTGGCACTGCTCAGGTGTTATGAGAGCCCAGGTTGCTCTGATAGTGGCCTTCAACTCTTCTGCGTTTTTGGGTCTGGCATTCTGCATCTTCCTTTTCACAATACCCCACAGATTTTCTATGGGGCTAAGGTCAGGGGAGTTGGCGGGCCAATTTAGAACAGAAATACCATGGTCCGTAAACCAGGCACGGGTAGATTTTGCGCTGTGTGCAGGCGCCAAGTCCTGTTGGAACTTGAAATCTCCATCTCCATAGAGCAGGTCAGCAGCAGGAAGCATGAAGTGCTCTAAAACTTGCTGGTAGACGGCTGCGTTGACCCTGGATCTCAGGAAACAGAGTGGACCGACACCAGCAGATGACATGGCACCCCAAACCATCACCCAACCATGCAAATTTTGCATTTCCTTTGGAAATCGAGGTCCCAGAGTCTGGAGGAAGACAGGAGAGGCACAGGATCCACGTTGCCTGAAGTCTAGTGTAAAGTTTCCACCATCAGTGATGGTTTGGGGTGCCATGTCATCTGCTGGTGTCGGTCCACTCTGTTTCCTGAGATCCAGGGTCAACGCAGCCGTCTACCAGCAAGTTTTAGAGCACTTCATGCTTCCTGCTGCTGACCTGCTCTATGGAGATGGAGATTTCAAGTTCCAACAGGACTTGGCGCCTGCACACAGCGCAAAATCTACCCGTGCCTGGTTTACGGACCATGGTATTTCTGTTCTAAATTGGCCCGCCAACTCCCCTGACCTTAGCCCCATAGAAAATCTGTGGGGTATTGTGAAAAGGAAGATGCAGAATGCCAGACCCAAAAACGCAGAAGAGTTGAAGGCCACTATCAGAGCAACCTGGGCTCTCATAACACCTGAGCAGTGCCAGAAACTCATCGACTCCATGCCACGCCGCATTAACGCAGTAATTGAGGCAAAAGGAGCTCCAACCAAGTATTGAGTATTGTACATGCTCATATTTTTCATTTTCATACTTTTCAGTTGGCCAACATTTCTAAAAATCCCTTTTTTGTATTAGCCTTAAGTAATATTCTAATTTTGTGACACACGGAATTTTGGATTTTCATTTGTTGCCACTTCAAATCATCAAAATTAAATGAAATAAACATTTGAATGCATCAGTCTGTGTGCAATGAATAAATATAATGTACAAGTTACACCTTTTGAATGCAATTACTGAAATAAATCAAGTTTTTCAAAATATTCTAATTTACTGGCTTTTACCTGTATGCACACTAATTGACTGAAAGAGCACGCACTTAGCGTGATGATGTCATGTTATCGATGGAAAAATGCATTTTTAGACAATATGATTTGCCTGAGCGACTAGGAGACCTCGAGAGTAACAAGCGGTTGCCTTGTTGCCTTTCCTTTAAGAACAATAAATTAGTTTTTAGTATAAGTTTAAGTTTGTATAAGAAATGTAATGCCGAGCGCATATCATTATATCAAGATAATGGCACTAGCATTTACTTAATTTAAGAATATTTGTCAACATATTGAGCAAAAAGGTCCCGGTTTTTTTTTTCTACCAAGAAAAGTGCACTTGTTATTAGTGAGAATATACTTATTTTAAGGTATTTTTGGGTTCATTGAAGTTAGCTAATTTTACTTGTTCTGGGAAGTCTTGACAAGCCAAATTTTCTTGTTCTATTGGCAGATAATTTTGCTTAGTTCAAATAAAATACCCCTCATTTTTCAATTTTTTTTTCTTGTTTTTGAACACTAACTTTTTGCAGTGCACCTCCTTAAAAACTAAATTTCCATCATCAAACAGTGAGTAGTGAGTTTTTTTCCTTTTTTCTATAATACAACTTCTTTATGCTCTTAGTTAAGAATGTTGAGTTGTTACTGACATACAGTACAGGCCAAAAGTTTGGACACACCTTCTCCTCATTCAATGGGTTTTCTATATTCTCATGACTATTTACATCATAGATTGTCACTGAAGGCATCACAACTATGAATGAACACATGTGGAGTTATGTACTTCAGTGTTTTTAAACCACTGTGCCGCGGCACACTGGTGTACCGTGAGATATTGTTTGGTGTGCCGTGGGAGATTATGTCATTTCACCTAATTGGGTTAAAAATATTTTTTGCAAACCAGTAATTATAATCCGCAAATGTGCCAATGTTGAGTGTCTGTGCTGTCTAGAGCTCGGCAGAGTAACCGTGTAATACTCTTCCATATCAGTAGGTGGCAGCAGGTAGCTAATTGCTTTGTAGATGTCGGGAACGACGACAATGGTTTGCAGGTAAAAAGGTATCTAACGCTTAAACCAAAAATAAACAAAAGGCGAGTGCCGCTAGGAAAAGGCATTGAAGCTTAGGGATGGCTATGCAAAACGAAGCTAAAACTGAACTGACTGCAAAGTAAACAAAACACAAAATGCTGGACAACAGCAAAGACTTACAGTGTGTGGAGCAGACGGTGTCCACAAAATACATCCGTACATGACAATCAACACCAAAATAGGAGCGCAAGACAAGAACTAAAAAACTACACACAGGAAAACACCAAACAAACACAAAATAAGTCACGGCGTGATGTGACAGGTGGTGACAGTACATCTACTTTGAGACAAGAACTATAGTGATGCATGCTTGGTTATGGTTTGAATTCATATCCAACAATTGCGAGAACGACTTTTTATTGTCAATATTGGCTGCTGAGTTAAATTTTTCTATGTTTTCTGCTGGTGGTGTGCCTCGGGATTTTTTCAATGAAAAAAAATGTGCCTTGGCTCAGAAAAGGTTGAAAAACACTGATGTACTTAACAAACAAAAGGTGAAATAACGGAAAACATGTTTTATATCCTGGTTTCTTCAAAATAGCCACCCTTTGCTCTGATTACTGCTTTGCACACTCTTGTCATTCTCTTGATGAGCTTCAAGCACACCTGTGAAGTGAAAACCATTTCAGGTGACTACCTCTTGACGCTCATCGAGAGAATGCCAAGAGTGTGCATAGCAGTAATCAGAGCAAAGGGTGGCTATTTTGAAGAAATTAGAATATAAAACATGTTTTCAGTTGTTTCACCTTTTTTGTTTAAGTACACAACTCCACATGTGTTCATTCATAGTTTTGATGCCTTCAGTGACAATCTACAAAGTAAAGAGTCATGAAAATAAAGAAAACGCATTGAATGAGAAGGTGTGTCCAAACGTTTGGCCTGTACTGTATCTTGACACTGGAACAGACCATTTCTATAATGTCCAATGGGAATACGTTTTTGAGAATGTGACAAAGTCACCCTTGCGTCTAAACATCGAAGCGTTAATTTTTGTTTTACCCAAGGCCGGCCTATAACATTTTTCTTCACTTCAATTGTTATACTATTTTTTTTGTTGACTCAAACTGGGATTCAATTTGATGCATATTTTGTACTAACCAAATAAATAGGAAAAAAATGTTCAATAATAATTTATTTAGTAAAAAATGTATTTTCCCAGCACTCTTTCGACTGGGTACGAGCTTTTTTTGAGAACTAACATTGTGCGCCACAGAAGCCAATGTAATAACATGGGGAATCGGGTATTTAGTAACGGAGCAGGAAGCGGCTATGAATAAGTATGAAATAAAATGTCATATGAAGCATTCTGTCATTCCTAAATGCACATATTACATGCGGTTCTTCACGCCAAACATGGGCCCACCACGAATCGCGGGGCCTTACGCACAGCTCCTGATCTGTGGTAAAGTAAAAGCCACCCTGATTTTACCCCGAGCATTTAGCTATGACCTTCTTGCAGCATCAAGTTTTGCACATGCCTTTAATCGCGACAACTTACTATACATTGATGTTGTATCCAAAGTGCACTAATAAAACATCTCGATACTTCAACATTCTGTCATCTAAATCACAGCAAAGCCGCAACAGTTTTAATAATGAGATTCAAATCCCAAATAACCCTTGCTGGGTAGAAATGCTCTAATCCACTCGTTTTACTGCTAAACACAACGTAGTTCTCCTTTAGGGGTCAAAACAGGACAAAGTAAAACGGTTTGAAGCGAAACAAAAGCCGATACATTTCATGACAGTAATTAGCAGATCCTAACATCCAGTTAAATGTTGCATTTGTGACTAAAATACACTATACATAAAATATTTCATTCATGTATTTGTCTGTTTGCACAATACATGTAGTGCACAGCCCAGAGATGGCAACAAGCTCATTTTCATCTGTGCTCCCTGGGCAAAGGCAAAGGGACAGCAGGTTAAAAATACATCAGAGAGTCTATGTACAAAATCTAAAATACAGCTTTACAAAGTTAAAATATATTGATTTATTCTACAAACCCCGTTTCCATATGAGTTGGGACATTGTGTTAGATGTAAATATAAACGGAATACAATGATTTGCAAATCCTTTTCAACCCATATTCAATTGAATGCACTACAAAGACAAGATATTTGATGTTCAAACTCATAAACTTAATTTGTTTTTTGCAAATAATAATTAACTTAGAATTTCATGGCTGCAACACGTGCCAAAGTAGTTGGGAAAGGGCATGTTCACCACTGTGTTACATCACCTTTTCTTTTAACAACACTCAATAAAGGATTGGGAACTGAGGAAACTAATTGTTGAAGCTTTGAAAGTGGAATTCTTTCCCCTTCTTGTTTTATGTAGAGCTTCAGTCGTTCAACAGTCCGGGGTCTCCGCTGTCGTATTTTACGCTTCATAATGCGCCACACATTTTCGATGGGAGACAGGTCTGGACTGCAGGCGGACCAGGAAAGTACCCGCACTCTTTTTTTACAAAGCCACGCTGTTGTAACACGTGCTGAATGTGGCTTGGCATTGTCTTGCTGAAATTAAGCAGGGGCGTCCATGAAAAAGACGGCGCTTAGATGGCAGCATATGTTGTTCCAAAACCTGTATGTACCTTTCAGCATTAATGGTGCCTTCACAGATGTGAAAGTTACCCATGCCTTGGGCACTAATGCACCCCGATACCATCACAGATGCTGGCTTTTGAACTTTACGTCGATAACAGTCTGGATGGTTCGCTTCCCCTTTGGTCCGGATGACACGATGTCAAATATTTCCAAAAACAATTTGAAATGTGGACTCGTCAGACCACAGAACACTTTTCCACTTTGCATAAGTCCATTTTAGATGATCTCGGGCCCAGAGAAGCCGGCGGCGTTTCTGGGTGGTGTTGATAAATGGCTTTCGCTTTGCATAGTTGAGCTTTAACTTGCACTTACAGATGTAGCGACAAACTGTATTTAGTGACAGTGGTTTTCTGAAGTGTTCCTGAGCCCATGTGGTGATATCCTGTAGAGATTGATGTCGATTTTTGATACAGTGCCGTCTGAGGGATCGAAGGTCACGGTCATTCAGTGTTGGTTTCCGGCCATGCCGCTTACGTGGAGTGATTTCTCCAGATTCTCTGAACCGTTTGATGATATTATGGACCATAGATGTTGAAATCCCTAAATTTCTTGCAATTGCAACTGTTTGACTATTTGCTCACGCACTTGTGGACAAAGGGGTGTACTTCGCCCCATCCTTTCTTGTGAAACACTGAGCATTTTTTGGGAAGCTGTTTTTATACCCAATCATGGCACCCACCTGTTCCCAATTAGCCTGCACACCTGTGAGATGTTCCAAATAAGTGTTTGATGAGCATTCCTCAACTTTATCAGTATTTATTGCCACCTTTCCCAACTTCTTTGTCACGTGTTGCTGGCATCAAATTCTAAAGTTAATGATTATTTGCAAAACAAAAAAATGTTTATCAGTTTGAACATCAAATATGTTGTCTTTGTAGCATATTCAACTGAATATGGGTTGAAAATGATTTGCAAATCATTGTATTCCGTTTATATTTCCATCTAAAACAATTTCCCAACTCATATGGAAACGGGGTTTGCACTTTATAAAATTGCCCAGGTAGCAAATTCAAAACACAGCTGAAAGATCAGATGTAGTCCAATTAATTTACATAGCATACACAAACCTCACGATCCTTTAAGCATTTATTTACTTGCAAATTTGTGCTAAATTCTCCATCAGTTAATAGTAAAGATTACCAAATAAGTACAACCACAATAATTTGAAATTTGACTGTAACTATGAGGAATGGAAATCCAAAACCTATTTTTTTTTTGTAGAAGTGGTTTCCAGTGTTTAAATTCTTTGGTGATGTTTTTAAAATGATTTCTTATTTATTCATGTGATTCATGCGCGAATGACGTCACCACCACGGTGCCAGAGCGTCACAAATGCTCGAGAGTTATATTTCACGAGAAAGGATGACAACAGGGCAACTCAGCTGCCTTTTAATTCAATTCAATGTATTAATTTACACAGCACATTGAAAGGAGGCATTTTGATTTTTTTTCTACATTTAATACACTTCCTTGTGGCTTACATAATATAATTTTGCACAGATGATGTTTTAACGACCATCTCCAAGCCGCTTTCCGACCGTCTCTTCAGGATGCGCCGTTTTGAGGGTGGCCTTATTTACGTGCCTCCACTTCGACAGCATCTTCTCCTTGTTGTAATCGTTAGCGCCTCCATATCTACTGACCGATATAAGTACGAACTATACCCCATACGTGGAGAATGCATGTGCATGTACGAGCCAGTCTGCCCCAGGAACAAGAGGATAGAGGAAAAAGAAGGCGCCTATTGACAACGTCGGACTACAACTGAATAAAAATGTCCGACTCGCGCAAAGCTCTTCAAGTAAACCTCTGCCATTTGAGGACGTATTCGCTGACGTCACAACTGAGAAAAACGTCACAAATTGGGCAAAACAGGTCGTTTGGAGTAAGTATGAAGGGAGGCAAAAATTGTTTTTCAAGTTTTCGGGACTTACGTACATCCCAAATACAATCCCCAAAACCAGTGAAGTTGGCACGTTGTGTAAATGGTAAATAAAAACAGAATACAATGATTTGCAAATACTTCTCAACCTATATTCAATTGAATAGACTGCAAAGACAAGATACTTGACGTTCGAACTGGAAAACTGTGTTATGTTTTGCAAGTATTAGCTCATTTGGAATTTGATGCCGGCAACAGGCTTAAAAAAAGCTGGCACAAGTGGCAAAAAAAGAATGCGAAAATTGAGGAATGCTCATCAAACTCTTATTTGGAACATCCCACAGGTGAACAGGCTAATTGGGAACAGGTGGGTGCCATGATTGGGAATAAAAGCAGCTTCCATTAAATGCCCAGTCATTCACAAACAAGGATGGGGCGAGGGTCACCATTTTGTGAGCAAATTGTCGAACAGTTTAAGAACAGCATTTTTCAACGAGCTATTACAAGGAATTTAGAGATTTCACCATCTACGGTTCGTAATATCATCAATAGGTTCAGAGAATCTGGAAAAATCACTGTACGCAAGCGATGTTATTACGGACCTTCGATCCCTCAGGATATCACCACATGGGCTCAGGAACACTTCAGAAAACCACTGTCAGTAACTACAGTTTGTCGCTACATCTGTAAGTGCAAGTTAAAACTTTACTATGCAAAGCGAAAGCCATTTATCAACAACACCCAGAAACGCCGCCGACTTCGCTGGGCCCGAGCTCATTTAAGATGGACTGATGCAAAGTGGAAAAGTGTTCTGTGCTCTGACGAGTCCACATTTCTAAGTTTTTGGAAACTTTGGACATCTTTTCCTGCGGACCAAAGAGGAAAATAACCATCTGGATTGTTATAGGCGCAAAGTTAAAAAGCCAGCATCTGTAATGGTATGGGGGTGTATTAGTGCCCAAGGCATGGATAACTTACACATCCATGAAGGCACTATTGATGTTGAAAGGTTTTGGAGCAACATATGTTGCCATCCAAGCAACGTTATCATGGACGCCCCTGCTTATTTCAGCAAGACAATGCCAAGCCACCTGTTACAAGAGCGTGGCTTCATAGTAAAAAAAAATGCGGGTACTAGACTAACCTGCCTGTAGTCCAGACCTGTCTCCCATTGAAAATGTGTGGCGCATTATGAACCCTAAAATAGACTGAACAACTTAATTTTTTAAAATTTTATTTGAACAACTTAAGCTGTACATCAAGCAAGAATGGGAATGAATTCCACCTGAAAAGCTTCAAAAATTGGTCTCCTCAGTTCCCAAACGTTTACTAAGTGTTGTTAAAAGGAAAGGTCATGTAACATAGTGGTAAAAATGCCCCTGTGCCTGTATTGCTGCCATTAAATTCTAAGTTCATAATTATTTGCAAAAAAAATTAAGTTTCTCAGTCCGAACATTAATATGTTGTCTTTGCAGTCTATTCAATTGAATATAAGTTGAAAAGGATTTGCAAATCATTGTATTCTGTTTTTATTTACGAATTACACAACGTGCCAACTTCACTGGTTTTGGGGTTTTGTCCATAAAAACAGGTATCAATAGGTAATAAAAGTTGGTTTCGCATCATAGGTCCCCTTCAAAAAAAAACACAGTTAACCAGTGCTGTGCAGACATACACTCAAATAAAAAATAGTGCAAAACGGTGTTAAACATACAATTTATCACGGAAGGATGTATAAAATACTAACTTAAAAAGACAACAAAATATATATGTGGAGGTTGCCCTCCAAGGGGTTCTTTGGACCACCAAGCACCGACATGAGAGCCCGTTTCAGAGTTACAGTACAGTTTTTATTTGTGCGTTTTCAGCAGCTTGCTTTCCAGCAAGTGTCCGTTCGTTGCTCTCGCTCCCGCTCCAACAAGGTCTCTCCTTCCGGCTACTGCTTGTACAGAGCGACAGGTGATTAAATAACAAGGCCCAGGTGGGCCATCCACGCACCTGTCGCTGACTTCGAGGCCGGTCCTGGCACACCCAGTTCGGCTGCAGGCCCGCAGGCCACACACCCCTCCACAATTTATAATATATACAAATAAACAACCAATATATTCTACAAAACTGGATTCGATCTTAAGGCCTCACAGTTCACTTCTCAAACAAACACAATTGTTGCTAATGGACCTCAAATTCATACGAAAATGATTAATTTAACCAAATCGTAAAGCAGAATCAAAAATGAAATATGGAATCGTAAAAACCTTATCAATTCCCATCGCTAATAACTCTAACTTTCTGTAAACCTTGGCACTTCTCTATGGGAATTCCAGCCTCTTTATTCGGAAGAAACACTGAGAGCAGAGGTCACAACATTTTGGACCTCAGACAAATCCTCCTTGCTCACAATCTCATTATCTGAAGGTGTTTGATGTGTTTTTGTGTACCAAGAATAGGGTGTGTGTATATGGTCCCAAAAAGGGCTGCCCACATTACATTGTGTCTCAGTTTCTAGCTAATATGTTTGCATTCAGCACAGTCCATATCAGATTTCACATCGAACAAGTACAACGCGGTGGAACGCGCTGGCTGGAGGCCCGCAGCATATTTTCCAGATTCACAAATGGACATTTTGTCCACGTGCATTGGAGAAGAGACATAATAATGGACACGTTGCTCTATCATCTTTTACTGTAGTGTCTATTGATTGGATTTGTAAGGCTCGTCTTGAAGAGGCCAACATGTGCCTCTCTTGATTACAATGTAAAATACTATAAGCCGGTGAACATATTGCAGAACTTTTTGTTGTTTTATTGCGGTATCAAGATGTTGCTTGCACATGTGCTCTAACCAGTTTTTTGAAAGACACACAATGGGGTTGATTGTGCACATCTGAAACTAATCTGTTCTGGAACACTCAATGGTTAATTTTCAGAATATTTCCCCATTATACACATTTTTTTGTGTTTTTTTTTACACTTTTTAACAGTATTATTTGGGTTTTCAACAAAAATGTCCGCCTGTTCTTTCTGTTTTTTGTGTGCCGTCTTAGTTACCACATGGCACATTGCACGTGACACACTAATCAGTTTTCCTGCATATTATTTCATTAAATCAAGTGCCCAAAGAAATAAGAAAACCTTATTTATCGGTTTTGTGTGTTTGTTTGGTTAACTTGTTCATTGACAGCACACGGAACGATGTGGCGTAGCAGGATCTATGTCAAGCTCTGTGCTCCCTGTGCATTATAAATATAATTCACTTCACTTCACTTCACAACCCTGTTGGATCCCCAAACATTTTAGTGGGACTTTTTTTTTTTTATATAAAAACTGTCATTGCTCAAAAAATAATAATGAATCAAAGTCTATGTCAGGGGTGCTCACACTTTTTCTGCAGGCGAGCTACTTTTCAATTGATCAAGTCGTGGGGATCTACCTCATTCATATATATAATTTATATTTACTTATTTATGAAATATATGTTTTTGTTAACAAGTTAAAGGTGTTTAATGATAATGCAAGCATGTTTAACACATATAGTTAATATTGTTAATAAATTAAAGGTGTTTAATGATAATACAAGTATGTTTAATACATATAGTTAATATTGTTAACAAGTTAAAGGTGTTTAAAGATAATGCAAGCATGTTTAACACATATAGTTAATATTGTTAACAAGTTAAAGGTGTTTAAAGATAATACAAGCATGTTTAACACATATAGTTAATATTGTTAATAAGTTAAAGGTGTTTAAAGATAATACAAGCATGTTTAACACATATAGTTAATATTGTTAATAAGTTAAAGGTGTTTAAAGATAATACAAGCATGTTTAACACATATAGTTAATATTGTTAACAAGTTAAAGGTGTTTAAAGATAATACAAGCATGTTTAACACATATAGATTCCTTTCTTTCATGAAGACAAGAATATAAGTTGGTGGATTACCTGATTCCGATGACTTGCATTGATTGGAATCAGACAGTGGTGCTGATAACGTCCGTATTTTCGAATGGAGGAGAAAAAAAATCCTCCTTTCTGTCTAATACCACATGAAAGTGGTTGGTTTTTGGCATCTTATTTGTCCAGCTTCTGTACTCATTTGTATACACTTTACAAGAAATACATTGTCAGCAAACTCCATAGCTTACTAGCTTGTGCACGCCAGCTTTCTGAGACTCTTATTTTGTTAGCGCAACTGTGCAGTCGGTCTTTGGAGTTTTGACGACAGGTACGGCGCCAGAGTCTGTTGAAATAAAGTGTTTCTCGCCTTCCAGTCGGTAATTTTAATGAGGTGGCAGCAGCCAGCGTCATCTCAGAGAAGACCCTCGGGTGCTTTGATTGTCAATCAAGTGACGAAAGTGACGTCATAGTGAAGATTTATGATCGCTCATTTTTAGGACTATTTTTTTAATGCCTGGCTGGTGATCGACTGACACACCCTCCGCGATCGACCGGTAGCTCGCGATCGACGTAATGAGCACCCCTGGTCTATGTTATGAAATATTTACCTAT
This sequence comes from Nerophis lumbriciformis, assembly GCF_033978685.3. Classification (NCBI taxonomy): domain Eukaryota; kingdom Metazoa; phylum Chordata; class Actinopteri; order Syngnathiformes; family Syngnathidae; genus Nerophis; species Nerophis lumbriciformis. Next base: position 48,939,800 of record NC_084553.2, on the reverse strand, counting down.
TTATATCTCTAATTACTTCACATCAAATAATCCACTTTGACATTTTTTTTGTGTTTTTGTGGTTAAAAACTGGGTTTTGACTAAAAGGGCGTAAAACATGAAAAAATTACCAATGATAATACTTGACGTTGATGTAGAGATTTAAGCATTGAATTAAAAAAATATATATATATATATTTATTTATTTTTTCATTCCTATCCCTGGGACCAAACTTGAGGGGAGCTCTATAGGTTAAAACAACATCTTGTATTGCTTTTGAAAATGAAAAATATCAAAATTGCCCCTGCATGATCCCCAAACATTTTAGTGGGACTTTTTTTGTTTTAATAAAAACTGTCATTGCTCAAAAAATAATAATGAATCAAAGTCTATGTTATGAAATATTTACCTATTTATATCTCTAATTACTTCACATCAAATAATCCACTCTGACATTTTTTTGTGTGTTTTTGTCGTTAAAAACTGGGTTTCGACTAAAAGGGCATAAAACATGAAAAAAATACCAATGATAATACTTGACGTTGATGTAGAGATTTAAGCATTGAATTAAAAATATATATATATTTTTTTATTTTTTAATTCCTATCCCTGGGACCAAACTTGAGGGGAGCCCTATAGGTTAAAAAAAAACATCTTGTATTGCTTTTAAAAATGAAAAATATCAAAATTGCCCCTGCATGATTAGATTTTTTAGTGTGTGGCCCTCAATGAAAACAGTTTGGACGCCTCTGCTTTAGATTATTGCCTTTCCTTCTTGAATCAGGCTGAAAATAGTTCAGAATTGTACACGCTCAGAGGGTTACTTGACTTTTAGTAACGTCAAGTCCTTCTCATTCATGCTTTTACAGTAACAGCCAGCTACAGTAAATATTATATGGGGTGAGTGCATTGCGACTACATCCTCCCCGACTGGCCGCGGCGTTTTCTTTGTCGTCTCCTTAGACTGCGGCGGACGCCTCGCAGGTCTCGGAGAGGCGCTGCGGCTGTGCACAAGGAGGCCATCCATTAACTGTTAATGGATTCACTTCCACAAAAGGACCTTAAAGCCACATTGCCGCGTCGTGGCGGTAAAAATAGAAACGAGGCAGAATGGACGACGGCGGGTAGAGAGGGGATACTACTTGCACTCCACTGAATATCTGTCGCAGGAACTTGCCATCCTCTTTTCCCCCTGAACGTGAGGAGAGGGGGGGAAAGCCCCTTGCGCGCTCTCCTTAAAAAGTCTGATTGCATATCACGCACTTGGAATTATTACTCTGCACGCGTCACTACCTGAAGGCTGTGATATCACAGGGAAAATCTGGGATTACATAAGAAGCCGTGTCCCTAATCTGAACTGTGTGGGAGAAATTCATGGCTGTTTTGGATATAAATACAGAAATGCCCAATTGACTATGATCAAAGCTCGACATTACTGTCACTGAGTGGGTTTACTGAAAATATAAAAGAAAATGGCAGCACTCCAATACCACCCCACCACCCCCCCAGTCCTCTGTGTTGGTTTCTCCCGAGTGGGCACCAACCCAACCACGGAAAAACACTTTTTTTCAGATATGTCCAACAATAGAGGGGATTATGGGATATAAGATTTTCAGCGTTGCAAGATCGGAAAATGCCCCACGTCACATGCAGAGAAAATAACGCCAAAGAAAGGAAAGAATACGGTTTTGATTACATAGCTTTTTTTATTTTCAATAAGCATAACGCCACACGTTTTTTGGATTACAGAGTTGTGTCGGAAACAATCCAAAATACGCCTTCTTTAAAGCGTAAAAATGTCAAGCCGCCCCTCAAAATGCACATTCATTAAGAATTGCACAGTGGGTGTCCGATTATCCCACAGAAAAGATGAGGTGGGGTATTAGGCATTAAATTGAAGAATGCAAAGTAATTCCCTTCCCTTCCTCGAGGATTACTTCTTATTCAACACTCTTGATCTACACCAGGGGTGTCAAACGTACGGCCCGAGGGCCGGATCAGGCCCGTGAACCGGTTTTATCCCGCCCGCGGGATGAGTTTGCTAAGCCTAGTGGTTAGAGTGTCCGCCCTGAGATCGGTAGGTTGTGAGTTCAAACCCCGGCCGAGTCATACCAAAGACTATAAAAATGGGACCCATTACCTCCCTGCTTGGCACTCAGCACCAAGGGTCGGAATTGGGGGTTAAATCACCAAAATGATTCACGGGCGCGGCACTGCTGCTGCCCACTGCTCCCCTCACCTAACAAGGGGATGGGTCAAATGCAGAGGACAAATTTCACCACACCTAGTGTGTGTGTGAGACAATCATTGGTACTTTAATTTAACTTAAAAGTTAACCTGAAATTTTTGAATGAAAGAAACAGCCGTTCTAAATGTGTCCACTAGATGTCGCAATAGCAAGTCTTTGTATCTTTGTAGATGATGCTACATATGTGCAAAATAAACCATATGATGTTAGTGCATCAGTCAAGGAAACTGATCAAACTACATAAATAATATCCTGTAATTTGATTTTGAAACAATTTTTGTATCTTGAAAGATTGAAAATTAACACCAAGGAGTTGACTGATGAACATAATCACAATTTATTCAGAAAATATAAATAACGACAAATAAAGTATATATACTATTAACCATAACATGTAATTGTAAAAAAAAAAACAACAACAACATGATTTGTACAATTTCAGAATAGAATAGAATAGAATATAACTTTATTGTCATTGTACATTGTACAACGAAATTGTAAGCAAAACTAATTCAGTGCAAATTCCTAATAACACATAAAAACATAAGAACATAGATAAAAATACATAAAATACATAAAAATACCAAGCACACAGCTCACATAAACAGTCATTCTTGTCTTGTGTTCAGCGACACTATTGCTCTCGGGTAAAAAGTGTTCTTAAATCTGTTTGTCCGGCATTTTATCGTCCTGTATCTCCTGCCCGAGGGCAGCAGTTCAAAAAGTTTATGTCCAGGGTGAGATGGGTCCCTTATGATGTTTTGGGCCTTTTTGAGGCACCTGGCACTGTACAGTTCATCTAGGGAGGGGAGAGAGCAGCCAGTGATCTTCATGGCAGTTTTTATGACCCTCTGAAGGGTATTTCTCCCTGCCGCCGTGCAGCTGGCATACCATAAACAAAGAAAACAATCTGAAGTTGTCTTTATTTTTAAGTTATCATGCTGTGATTTTACAAGTCTGGCCCACTTGGGAGTAGATTTGTCTCTATGTGGCCCCCGATCTAAAATGAGTTTGACCCACCTGATCTAGACAAATAAATAACATTTTATTATGTCAATGTGGAGACAGAAAAGTTAAAGGGTTGGGAAAGAACTGCATTGATTTTTAAGTGGCCCAAGACACAAAATGAGGGATGTTTACACAAAAACTGTGTTGTTGTTTTTTTGCATTTTTGAAAAATGTCTGCATACAAATGAAAAATGTCTTTACAAATATACTAATCACCCAAAAGTGCAAGAAGGTCTCAAAATGTGCATAAAAACTGCTTGTACGCTTGCTCTAATCCGAAAGTGTATTTTCATATTCTACTTAGGGTTGTATGGTACACCATTACTAATAAAGTACCGCAGTACTAATGAATTAAAAAAGGTACTATAACGCCTTTGAAAAATTCTTCATGCGCCTCATGGCGCACCGTTGTGACGTTGCTGGTAACATGAGCTGAGGCGCATCTCGCAAAGCAACACCCGCACAGAGCATTTGCAAGCGGAAACAGTGTGGAGACAGAAGAGGGAGAATGGATGTAGCTTGGCTTAAAAACAAACAATAAAGGTGAAGCTATAAACACTGAAGCACCACTCTGCAAGCGATGCTTTAGGACATAGCTAGCTGGCGGCTAACGTGCCTCCACAGTGTTTTATCGACTTCTAAATCACTAATCATCGCCTCCATTATGACAAATAAACTATGGTTCTTATAAGTATCATACAGGATGAGGAATAGCTAAACATGCTTTACTACATACCGTAGGAGGATACAATAGCTAACAGCAAGCCAGTGCTCTTAAAAGTAAACAAATGGGTGGGTCTATGGTATACAAATATCAACTGTAATGATACCAAGTACACAAGTCGATACTACAATGATTACATTGATAGTTTTATTATCACCAAATCTTTTGTCTTTTTTATTGTTTATAAACTCAGGAAATACATCCCTGGACACATGAGAACTTTGAATATGACCAATGTATGATCTTGTAACTATTTGGTATTGGAATCATACCCAAATGTGTAGTATCACCCAAAACGTATGTGAAGTATCCAAACAACAGAAGATTAAGTGTTTATTACATTTGAACAGTAGTACAGATAGAACATGTACATCCATCCATCCATTTTCTAGCGCTGGGGGTGCTGGAGCCTATCTCAGCTGCATTCAGGCGGAAGGCGGGGTACACCCTGGACAAGTCGCCACCTCATCGCTGGTCCAACACAGATAGACAGACAACATTCACGCTCACATTCACACACTTGGGCCAATTTAGTGTTGCTAATCAACCTATCCCCAGATGCATGTCTTTGGAGGTGGGAGGGAGCCGGAGTACCCGGAGGGAACCCACGCAGTCACGGGGAGAACATGCAAACTCCACACAGAAAGATCCCGAGCCCGGGATTGAACTCAGGACCTTCGTATTGTGAGTAGGGATGTCCCGATCCGATATTTGGATCGGATCGGCCGCCGATATTTGCCAAAAAATGCGTATCGGCAAGGCATGGGAAAATGCCGATCCAGATCCAGTTTAAAAAAAACTCCGGTCCGTGTTTTCCAACGCACCGACTTAAATAATACATTCCACTTTTCTGCTGCTCCCTAATTTCCGTTCCGCATTTTCCAGCACACCTTCAACACATCCGCAGGTCTGTGGATTCTCACGCAGTTGCTTTTAGCTGCTGGCATTACACGACAGGCTCTTCTCACTCTTTCCTGTGTCTCCCTCTCACAGACAGCAAGCGCACCTTCTTACACACGTCACATACTGTCACATCATACGTCACATACGTATACACCCTCCCCGAGCAGAGAGCGAGGTAGCAGCATGGCTAACGTTAGCTGTGATGCTAGCGCAGCCGCTAAGGTGCGCGCCTGCTCAAGCGTCCTCTGCGCACGGCAAATCTATGCCACGCACAAAATCAAATAAAAAAATAAGTGCATAACAATTTTCGACACACGGACACGACAGAGAAAACAGTTTTCGTCATCATTGTTCAAATATTGTAACGTCTCTCGAGACGCTTATCTCCATTCGGTGCCACACGCCCACACCATCAAAATGCCGAGGCAAACATTTCCACATCAACACCGAATGAAAAAATTAGTGATTTTTTTAGTTGTGATTTCCTTCTCTGCATGAAAGTTTAAACGTAGCATATATTAATGCAGTATGAAGAAGAATGTTTTAATGTAGACATGCAAGCCTTGAAAGAAAATTTTGAAAAACAAGACTACATTTCCTGCAAATGGGTGCATTTCTACCCTATATTTTAACTTTAGATTTATTCTCATATCAAACTCTTTTGGCTGTCTTTTTGACACTTACATCCGGCGCCCCCCTCCACACCCCGGATTATAAATAATGTAAATAATTCAATGTGATTATCTTGTGTGATGACTGTATTATGATGATAGTATATATCTGATAGTATATATCTGTATCATTAATCAATTTAAGTGGACCCCGACTTAAACAAGTTGAAAAACGTATTCGGGTGTTACCATTTAGTGGTCAATTGTACGGAATATGTACTTCACTGTGCAACCTACTAATAAAAGTCTCAATCAATCAATCAAAACACATGGAATCATCATACTGCTGTGATTATATGCATCAAGTGTTCATTCAAGGCTAAGGCAAAATATCGAGATATATATCGTGTATTGCAATATGGCCTTAAAATATCGCAATATTAAAAAAAGGCCATATCGCCCAGCCCTAGTTCAATGATGCCATTTCTGTTTCTCATGTATAATTTTTTCTATTTTGTGTTTATCCTTGAATAAACAGGTCAGTTTCATTGTGTATTATTCAAACTCCCCTAATTCAGCTGGCTAGTTGTTATCAAGAGTACTAAAACCCTTTTCAACATGATTCTGACAACTAAGTAGGCTAAATAACTTTAAACTTTAATACATGCTCGGATAGGCCAGTATCGGTATCGGTCAGTATCGGTATCGGATCGGAAATGCAAAAACAATATCGGTATCGGATCGGAAGTGCAAAAACCTGGATCGGGACATCCCTAATTGTGAGGCATATGCACTAACCCCTGGTCCACCGTGCTGCCCCTAGAACATGTACATGAACAAGTAAATTAATAATCTATCCCTTTTTTTTACTGCTTGTCCCTCATAATTTGACAAAATGATAGAATGGGAAATGACACAGGGGTTAGTGCATGTGCCTCACAATCCTGAGTAGTCCTGATCTTTCTGTGTGTAGTTTTTAGTTGATTGGCAACACTAAATTGGCCCTAGTGTGTGAATGTGAGTGTGAATGTTGTCTGTCTATCTGTGTTGGCCCTGCGATGAGGTGGTGACTTGTCCAGGGTGCACCCCGCCTTCCGCCTGAATGCAGCTGAGATAGGCTCCAGCACCCCCCGCAAACCCAAAAGGGACAGGCGGTAGAAAATGGATGGATGGATGGATGTTACTGCATAAGTCAGCAGCCATTTAGGAGCCTTTGTTTGCTTACTTACGACTAAAAGACAAGTTGTCTAGTATTTTCACTGGTACCAAAATATTGGTATTGGGACAACTGTAGTAAGGAATTTGTGTTGTGCTTGTCACAGTGAATTACCAAGCTAATAATTTGAATATTGCGTCTTCACCTGTGAACGATAACATTAACGTTTTGAGCAACATCCAGTTTAAGACCCCTTTTAAAGTTAACTGTGCATCTTCAAACAATGAAAACAACAAAGTCGTAGGGCTGGGCGATATGGACTTATATGCTAACTTAGATATTGGGATTCACAATGTAAAGCGCTTTGAGTCACTTGAGAAAAGCGCTATATAAATATAATTCACTTCACTTCATAAGTCGCACTGGAGTATAAGTCGCATTTTTGGGGGAAATGTATTTGATAAAACCCAACACCAAGAATACACATTTGAAAGGCAATTTAAAATAAATAAAGAATAGTGAACAACAGGCTGAATAAGTGTACGTTATATCAGTGTTTTTCAACCACTGTGCCGCGGCACACTAGTGTGCCGTGAGAAAGAGTCTGGTGTGCCGTGGGAGATTATCTAATTTCACCTATTTGGGTTAAAAATATTTTTTGCAAACCAGTAGTCATAGTCTGCAAATTATGTGTTGTTGTTGAGTGTCGGCGCTGTCTAGAGCTCGGCAGAGTAACCATGTAATACTCTTCCATATCAGTAGGTGGCAGTCGGTAGATAATTGCTTTGTAGATGTTGGGAACAGCGGGAGGCAGCGTGCAGGTAAAAAGGTGTCTAATCTTAAACCAAAAATAAACAAAAGGTGAGTGCCCCTAAGAAAAGGCATTAAAGCTTAGGGAAGGCTATGCAGAACGAAAATAAAACTGAACTGGCTGCAAAGTAAACAAAAACAGAATGCTGGACGACAGCAAAGACTTACTCTGGAGCAAAGACGGTGTCCACTATGTACATCCGAACATGACATGACAATCAACAATGTCCCCACAAAGAACAATAAAAACAACTGAAATCTTCTTGATTGCTAAAAACAAAGTAGATGCGGGAAATATCGCTCAAAGGAAGACATGAAACTGCTACAGGAAAATACCAAAAAAGGAGAAAAAGCCACCAAAATTGGAGCGCAAGACAAGAACTAAAACACTACACACAGGAAAACTCAAAATAAGTTGTGATAGTACACCTACTTTGAGACAAGAGCTATATTGATGCATGGTTGGTTATGGTTTAAAGTCATATCCAACAATTGCGACGACGACTTTTTACTATCAACTGAGTTTCGTTTTTTAATGATTTCTGCTGGTGGTGTGCCTCCGGATATTTTCAACGCAAAAAATGTGCCTTGGCTCAAAAAAGGTTGAAAAACACTGCGTTATATGACGCATAAATAACCAACTGAGAACGTGCCTGGTATGTTAACGTAACATATTATGGTAAGAGTCACTCAAATAACTATAACATATAGAACATGCTATACGTTTACCAAACAATCTGTCACTCCTAATCGCTAAATCCGATGAAATTTGATACGTCTAGTCCAGGGGTTGGCAACCCAAAATGTTGAAAGAGCCATATTGGACCAAAAATACAAAAACAAATCTGTCTTGAGCCGCAAAAAAATAAAAGCCATATTACATACAGATAGTGTGTCATGAGATACAAATTGAATTAAGAGGACTTAAAGGAAACTAAATGACCTCAAATATACCTAAAAACGAGGCATAATGATGCAATATGTACATATAGCTAGCCTAAATAGCATGTTAGCATCGATTAGCTTGCAGTCATGCAGTGACCAAATATGTCTGATTAGCACTCCACACAAGTCAACATCAACAAAACTCACCTTTTGTGCATTCATGCACATCGTTAAAAGTTTGGTGGACAAAATGAGACAGATAAAGAAGTGGCATAAAAGACGTCCTAAAAAGTCGGAGAAAGTTATACATGTAAACAAACTACGGTGAGTTCAAGGACCGCCAAAATTAGTAGGACAAAACGGCGCTCGCCAAATACTCGAATCAGTGAGGCATGTTTAATATAAACAGTGTGCTTTATAACAATTAGGGAGGTTTGCGTCATGTTTGTCCTCCTACGGAAACCATATTAAAACAAACAAAAAATATTTTTCCCCTCATCTTTTTCCATTTCTCATACATTTTTGAAAAAGCTCCAGAGAGCCACTAGGGCGGCGCTAAAGAGCCGCATGCGGCTCTAGGGCCGCGGGTTGCCGACCCCTGGTCTAGTCTCTTACGTGAATGAGCTAAATAATATTATTTGATATTTTACGGTAATGTGTTAATAATTTCACACATAAGTCGCTCCTGAGTATAAGTCGCACCCCCGGCCAAACTATGAAAAAAACTGCGACTTATAGTCCGACAAATACGGCGTGTCAGGTCAGTGGTCTCAACGAGGCCCGGTATTTACAGTACACACTCGGGGCGAGTCGTTACAGAACAGGTCTGTCCTGCTAAACCATCACAACCTTTCACCTTCAGCAGTTGCGACTATGAAACTACTAAACGGGTCTGGAGAAGTGGAGTCCAAATCCCCTTTAAGTCACTTTGCCCCTCTAGAGTGTACGCGTGTGCGTGTGTTATGCAGCAGTCACGCCACGGTCACATCTCGGCTTGAATTTCCCTACCGTTCTGAGCCGCGACGACGGGCGGCATCAGGTCGCCCAGGAGGACCGCCAGGACCACCGCCAGCATCATCAGTGCGCCGGCACGCATCTCCCCGTCGGTCTGGCGCTCGAATGCGGGGCGGGAGGGCGGGGAAGGGAGGGGGGTGCGGATGATCCCGTGTCGCTTCTAGTGACGATGACGGCGACAATGGTGATAATAATAATCGTGACGAAGAGACGGGCCCAGCATGGCGAGCAAGATTCCTTCGACGTGGGGGAAGCAAAAAAACACAAACCCACCCCCCAAAAATAACCGATGGGTGGTTCCTGAATGTCTCCTTGGTGGAGGTAACAAAAAAAAGAGCGATGGAGGTGGAAGCAGCCTGCTGCTCTCCTCTCTCTCTTTCTCTCTCTTTCCTTCGCTCTCTCTCTCTTAGGGATGCCGATGATGTGTGGCCATCGGCGGCGGAGAAGCCTGGTCGGATTGCAGAGGAGACAGGTTTAGAGAGGAGGGCGGGAGGGAGGGAGGGAGGGAGGGAGGAGTCGTGTTGGGAAGATTCAAAGATGCGCACACATGCGCATTGACGCTCCCAGCAGCTGCGCAGTTGTCCAAAAAGCTGTGAAAACTATGACGCTGTGTTCCAAATTTAAATTGTTTACGGAACTTGTGTGAGCCTATGGCTTTACATTTTGTTACATATATATATATATATATATATATATATATATATATATATATATATATATATATATATTAGAGATGGGGCACAACCGCGGAGTCCGCGGATTATCCGCGGATCGGGCGGATGAAATTTAAAAAAATTAGATTTTATCCGCGGGTCGGGTCGGGCGGTTGAAATAAAAAAAAATTAGATTTTAAATAGATTCAGGCGGGTGGCAGTTAAACCAATTCGGAAATATATATACATAGTTAAATGTTGTTACCCACATACGAAAAACGAGCAGGCACCTGCTGCATATGCCACAACAGAAGAAAAAAAAAAGAAGAGATGGACACTTTTACGGAGCGGAGAAGGGACGCCTCGCCGGGGTCCTGGACCGAGGCCCCTTGCCCCGAGAGGGCCCCACCGGGAGCCGTAGCTGAGGCGATCCGCGAGAAGGGCCCGACGCACGTCCAGGGTCACCACCGCGCCCACTGCACCGACACCCCGCCTCGTCCGCCTTCGCCACGGCCGGCGTCACGCGCAGCAGGTAAGCAGCTTACCTGCCCGCCACCCCCGTGGCCGGGGGCTCGTAACAGGGGTCACTCCGCGCGCTCCGCCCGCGCAGCTTACCTGCCCTCCACCCCTGTTGCCGGGGGCGCGTAACAGGGGTCACTCCGCGCGCAGTGCGCTCACGAAAGGGGTGGGGCTCACCCTGGTTGATATAGACAGCAGGACGGTGGCCATGGAAGTCGGAACCCGCTAAGGAGTGTGTAACAACCCACCTGCCGAATCAACTAGCCCTGAAAATGGATGGCGCTGGAGCGTCGGGCCCATACCCGGCCGTCGCCGGCAGCGAGACACGCTTGGAGGTGCGCTCAGCGCGGCTCCCATATGATTGCGCACTGGTGTGCGTCTGGGTCGTGACAGCGTGGCACGCGAATGTCTGTGCTGCATTGGATCAGTCTCCTTTCTTTAACAGGCAAAAGCTTTATAACCTCACTAATGCCTTGCATCGTCTATATTAGATATATAACAACGGGCGGGTGCGGTTCTGATCAAATGTTACATCGGGTGGATGGCGGATGGTTGACGACTTTCTGATGCGGTTGCGGATGAAATAATTGCCTATCCGCGCATCTCTAATATATATATATATATATTGACACATTGGCTCAAGCCCCCCTAAAATATTCTTAAGCCCCCCTAAATAATTTGGTGTTATATATATATATATATTTTTTTTTACAAATACATGCCAACATATTCATTATAAAGTATATAATATGAGTTTAAATAAATAATCATATAAACTGTCATTATTCACTCAGTTTCCCCTCACTTCATAGCGTAAATCACCAAAAATGATTCCCGGGCGCGGCACCGCTGCTGCCCACTGCTCCCCTCACCTCCCAGGGGGTGAACAAGGGATGGGTCAAATGCAGAGGACACATTTCACCACACCTAGTGTGTGTGTGTGAGACAATCATTGGTACTTTAAGGTAGAGAGCCCCTTTAGTGTGTCGGTATCCAATCCATTCCACTTGTTCATATAGAAAATGCCCACATCACTCAAAACCCAGTCCGCATTTTCTCTGCGACCTTGCCTGCGGTCCTTGGACTTGTTCATATAGAAAACGCCCACATTACTCTTGTAGAATCTATATAAAGTAATATACATTAGCCTAATGTTAAAATAATGAAAAAAACATAATCAAATAGATTTGTTTTATTGTATTGTTACATTAATAGCTGTTGTATTATTATAGGATGGCTTGTTAAACATTTCATAGGATTTTCAGGGGGAGGAATAACCAAGACATTTAATATAAAATGTAAAATGAATAAATACATAAAAAGAAAAAGAGAAAAAATGGTTAAAAGCCATCGTCCGGGGGAGCATTTCATTTCGTCCCGTGCATTTTTTAAATAATAATAATTCATTATTCATTATAAAGTATATAATATGAGTTTAAATAAATAATCATATAAACTGTCATTATTCACTCAGTTTCCCCTCACTTCATAGCGTAAATCACCAAAAATGATTCCCGGGCGCGGCACCGCTGCTGCCCACTGCTCCCCTCACCTCCCAGGGGGTGAACAAGGGATGGGTCGAATGCAGAGGACACATTTCACCACACCTAGTGTGTGTGTGTGAGACAATCATTGGTACTTTAAGGTAGAGAGCCCTTTTAGTGTGTCGGTATCCAATCCATTCCACTTGTTCATATAGAAAATGCCCACATCACTCAAAATCCAGTCCGCATTTTCTCTGCGACCTTGCCTGCGGTCCTTGGACTTGTTCATATAGAAAACGCACACATCACTCTTGTAGAATCTATATAAAGTAATATACATTAGCCTAATGTTAAAATAATGAAAAAAACATAATCAAATAGATTTGTTTTATTGTATTGTTACATTAATAGCTGTTGTATTATTATAGGATGGCTTGTTAAACATTTCATAGGATTTTCAGGGGGAGGAATAACCAAGACATTTAATATAAAATGTAAAATGAATAAATACATAAAAAGAAAAAGAGAAAAAATGGTTAAAAGCCATCGTCCGGGGGAGCATTTCATTTCGTCCCGTGCATTTTTTAAATAATAATAATTCATTATTCATTATAAAGTATATAATATGAGTTTAGATAAATAATCATATAAACTGTCATTATTCACTCAGTTTCCCCTCACTTCATAGCGTAAATCACCAAAAATGATTCCCGGGCGCGGCACCGCTGCTGCCCACTGCTCCCCTCACCTCCCAGGGGGTGAACAAGGGATGGGTCAAATGCAGAGGACACATTTCACCACACCTAGTGTGTGTGTGTGAGACAATCATTGGTACTTTAAGGTAGAGAGCCCCTTTAGTGTGTCGGTATCCAATCCATTCCACTTGTTCATATAGAAAATGCCCACATCACTCAAAACCCAGTCCGCATTTTCTCTGCGACCTTGCCTGCGGTCCTTGGACTTGTTCATATAGAAAACGCCCACATTACTCTTGTAGAATCTATATAAAGTAATATTCATTAGCCTAATGTTAAAATAATGAAAAAAACATAATCAAATAGATTTGTTTTATTGTATTGTTACATTAATAGCTGTTGTATTATTATAGGATGGCTTGTTAAACATTTCATAGGATTTTCAGGGGGAGGAATAACCAAGACATTTAATATAAAATGTAAAATGAATAAATACATAAAAAGAAAAAGAGAAAAAATGGTTAAAAGCCATCGTCCGGGGGAGCATTTCATTTCGTCCCGTGCATTTTTTAAATAATAATAATTCATTATTCATTATAAAGTATATAATATGAGTTTAAATAAATAATCATATAAACTGTCATTATTCACTCAGTTTCCCCTCACTTCATAGCGTAAATCACCAAAAATGATTCCCGGGCGCGGCACCGCTGCTGCCCACTGCTCCCCTCACCTCCCAGGGGGTGAACAAGGGATGGGTCAAATGCAGAGGACAAATTTCACCACACCTAGTGTGTGTGTGTGTGACAATCATTGGTACTTTAAGGTAGAGAGCCCCTTTAGTGTGTCGGTATCCAATCCATTCCACTTGTTCATATAGAAAATGCCCACATCACTCAAAATCCAGTCCGCATTTTCTCTGCGACCTTGCCTGCGGTCCTTGGACTTGTTCATATAGAAAACGCACACATCACTCTTGTAGAATCTATATAAAGTAATATACATTAGCCTAATGTTAAAATAATGAAAAAAACATAATCAAATAGATTTGTTTTATTGTATTGTTACATTAATAGCTGTTGTATTATTATAAGATGGCTTGTTAAACATTTCATAGGATTTTCAGAGGGAGGAATAATCAAGACATTTAATATAAAATGTAAAATGAATAAATACATAAAAAGAAAAAGAGAAAAAATGGTTAAAAGCCATCGTCCGGGGGAGCATTTCATTTCGTCCCGTGCATTTTTTAAATAATAATAATTCATTATTCATTATAAAGTATATAATATGAGTTTAAATAAATAATCATATAAACTGTCATTATTCACTCAGTTTCCCCTCACTTCATAGCGTAAATCACCAAAAATGATTCCCGGGCGCGGCACCGCTGCTGCCCACTGCTCCCCTCACCTCCCAGGGGGTGAACAAGGGATGGGTCAAATGCAGAGGACACATTTCACCACACCTAGTGTGTGTGTGTGTGAGACAATCATTGGTACTTTAAGGTAGAGAGCCCCTTTAGTGTGTCGGTATCCAATCCATTCCACTTGTTCATATAGAAAATGCCCACATCACTCAAAATCCAGTCCGCATTTTCTCTGCGACCTTGCCTGCGGTCCTTGGACTTGTTCATATAGAAAACGCACACATCACTCTTGTAGAATCTATATAAAGTAATATACATTAGCCTAATGTTAAAATAATGAAAAAAACATAATCAAATAGATTTGTTTTATTGTATTGTTACATTAATAGCTGTTGTATTATTATAAGATGGCTTGTTAAACATTTCATAGGATTTTCAGAGGGAGGAATAATCAAGACATTTAATATAAAATGTAAAATGAATAAATACATAAAAAGAAAAAGAGAAAAAATGGTTAAAAGCCATCGTCCGGGGGAGCATTTCATTTCGTCCCGTGCATTTTTTAAATAATAATAATAACAATGAATCATTTCTAAGTCTTTGTTAGCCGTTTGTGAAGTTTTGTGCTCGTACGTTCGCTCTCCTGGGGGCTAAGCCCCCCCTGTCCTTAAATGCTAGTAACGCCCCTGTATTGACATATACATTCACTGTACAAACACATATACACATTATGTACATATACAAGTACATATGCCTACATACACTCATGCACATAATTAGACTTAGACTTAGACTTAAACTTCCTTTTTTTTTTTTTTACAGCACAGATAAGAACGAAATTTCGTTACATAAGCTCATGGTAGTGCAGGATAAAAAACAATAAGGTGCCTATATAAATAAATAAATATATATAAATAATATATATAATATATATATAAAATATATAAATAAATAAATAGATTACTGTACAGATAAATATATTGCACTTTTTCACATGCATCCACGTTTATGGATGTATGTTATATTGTCTTTTTTATTCCAGCGAGTTAATCCATTTTGGGGGGAATTGAGGGGATAATTATGATGCGTTCAAGAGTCTTACGGCCTGAGGGAAGAAGCTGTTACAGAACCTGGAAATTCTGCTTCGGAGGCTGCGGAACCTCTTTCTGGAGTCCAGCAGTGAAAACAGTCCTTGGTAGGGGTGGGAGGAGTCTTTGCAGATTTTCTGAGCCCTGGTCAGGCAGCGGCTTTTTGCGATCTCCTGCATAGGAGGAAGCGGAGTCTTGATGATCTTTTCCGCCGTCCTCACCACTCTCTGGAGAGACTTCCAGTCTGAGGCATTGCAGGCTCCAGTCCAGACAGAGATGCTGTTGGTCAGCAGGCTCTCTATAGTGCCTCTGTAGAATGTGGTGAGAACGGGGAGAGGGAGCTGTGCTCTTTTCATCCGACGCAAAAAGTGCATGCGCTGCTGAGCTCTTTTTACAAGAGCTCCGGTGTGTAGGGACCAGGTTATATTGTCAGTTATCTGCACCCACAGGAACTTGGTGCTGCTTACTATCTCCACCGCTGTGCCGTTGATGTAGAGTGGAGCGTGGCTGGACTGGTGCTTCCTGAAGTCAACGATGATCTCCTTAGCCTTGTTGACATTCAGGACCAGGTTGTTGGTTCTGCACCAGTCAACCAGATGTTTCACCTCCTCCCTGTAGTCCATGTCATTGTTGTCACGGATGAGGCCCACTACTGTCGTGTCGTCCACATACTTCACAATGTGGTTGGTAGTGGACCTAGCGCAGCTGTCATGGGTCATCAACGTGAACAGCAGCGGACTCAGGACGCAGCCCTGGGGGGAGCCGGTGCTCAGGGAGATGGCACTGGAGGTGTTGTTGCCCACTCTCACAGATTGGGGTCTGTCTGTGAGGAAGTCAAGCAGCCAGTTGCAAAGGGGGTTACTGAATCACGTTTCATCAAACATATATTAACGTTGTTGCCCTAGGGTAAACTGGGTAACACATGGCACACTGACAAAGCTTAACCTATTGTTACTATAACAATCTACAAGGTTAATATAGGTTGCTTCTCTTTCTTCCCCTCCATTTTTCTGCATTCTTTTGTATCTCTAGTTATCATTACGTATATGTATTGTTGCATTTGAACAACTGTATTGTTGATAATAGAGGTAAATTATTGGTATTGTTCATTATCATTAGCGCTATTTCTATTGGTATTTGTATTGCTCCATTTGTAGTGTAATAATGCTCATTGTCATTTCTGTATTTTTTTAAAATTTTTGCTAACTGCTTATTTGCTATCACTTTTACCATCATATTTGTACATGTCGTATTTGCTGATGATGCTCTATTGTTGTTATTGTTGTGTTTGCGGTTGTTGTTTTTGTCTCTCTTTCCTATCCCCCTTTTGTCCCCATAATTTCCCCCTCTGTCTTCCTTTTTTTTCTCTTTCTATCCCCTCCTGCTCCGGCCCGGCTGCACCTAATGATAATATAAATACATTTAATAAAGTCAAAAACAAATAAGGCAACAAGAGAAGTATCCTACACTTCTCTTTTGTAAAGTAAATCTGAACAGCCGATATGGGCTGGACTGGACAAAAAAAAAAAAAATATATATATATATATATATATATACTGTATATATATTGATTGATTGAAACTTTTATTAGTAGATTGCACAGTGCAGTACATATTCTGTACAATTAATTAATTAATTAATATATATACCGGTATATATATATATATATATATATATATATATATATATATATATATATATATATATATATATATATATATATATATATGTATGTGTGGGGAAAAAAATCACAAGACTATTTCATCTCTACAGGCCTGTTTCATGAGGGGGGGTACCCTCAATCGTCAGGAGATTTTAATGGGAGCATTCGCATACCATGGTTTATATAGGGCACAGACTGGGTGGGTACAGGCTGGCCTAGGGGCATGGTGATTGGCTCATGTGTTACCTAGGAGGTGTTTCCGTCTATGGCGGCATGTTGTTACAATTTCGCTGCGCTTGTTGAGGGATGACAGGTCTGGACGGTAAATAATAAACAGTTTCTCTTTCAAGCATAGGTTGCATCTTTTATTACCACTATTGTAAGGTGTGCTGGATGCAAGAATTTGCCATGTTATTGAATATTCAACATTATTGTCTTTGAGGTCCCAAATGTGTTTGCTGAGTTCTGTGGTATTTCGCAGGTTTTTGTTCCTGAAAGAAGCCTTGTGATTGTTCCATCTGGTTTTGAATTCTCCCTCGGTTAATCCTACATATGTGTCGGATGTGTTAATGTCCTTGCGTATTACCTTAGATTGGTAGACAACTGATGTTTGTAAGCACCCCCCGTTGAGAGGGCAATCAGGTTTCTTTCGACAATTACATCCTTTGTTGGTTTTGGAGTCGCTCTGTCTGAGGGCCGACGGCTCATTTGCAATTGTTTTGTTGTGGTTTGAGATGATTTGTCGTATATTGTTCATGCAGCTGTAGCTCTATTTAATGTTGTTCTTGTTGAATACTTTTCTTAGGATGTTGTCTTTGGGAAAGTGTTTGTCAATCAGATTGAGGAATTTGTGTCCAATGTTCGTTGAGACGTTTTTGCTGTATGGGGGGTTGTACCAGATGATGTCGTTCCGTTTTCTGTTCTTTTTTGGCTGGTTTCCTGGCGTGGGTTCATAGGTGAGGGTGAAATTGTATCCGCTTTCATCAAGGGCTTTTTGGTACGGGGGGGTTGCTTTCAAGGGCTTTTTGGTACGGGGGGGTTGCTTTCAAGGGCTTTTTGGTACGGGGGGTTGCTTTCAAGGGCTTTTTGGTACGGGGGGGTTGCTATATATATATATATATATATATATATATATATATATATATATTGCGTTCTACTTTAGTTACTTTATTGAGTTCATAACCCCCTGGCGCTGTTTTGTACTGTTTCCGTACTTATTTTGATTATTTGTATTTCTTGATTGTGTATCAATGTTGCATATTATAAAGAAAGGTTTATAAAATTAATCAAAAATCAAAAAGCTACGCAGTTTTGGACGGTGTGTTTGTTAAAGAAAAGAAAAACAACAACGCGGATTTAACGCGTGTAATCGCAAAGAAAACTTCACATCAGCAGCGATCTATTTTTTACGGCGGAGCGGCACAGTGGGGTGTGATAATGACACGCTGTACACGTCACACATTGTGCTTGTGTGATTTTATAGAACCCCATGCGCCAATTTCTTTTTTTCTTTTTTTTTCTTTTTCTTTTATAAACCTTTATTTATAATATGCAACATTTACATACAATCACTAAATAATAATAATCATTTGTTTTAACTATTAAATGAACGTTAAATATGACTTATTTTATCTTTGTGGAAAATATTGGACACAATGTGTTGTCAAGCTTATGAAGTGCGATGCAAGTGTAAGCCACTGTGACACTATTGCTAATGTTTTTAATGTTTTTATTTTATTTTTTATTTTTTTATAAATGGCTGTAATGATAATGTCAACGAGGGATTTCTAATCCATATCAGTAGGAAAAAAATGCATTTAGTTTAGATAATGAGTCATATATTGGAATATTAACTATTAAATGAACCTAAAATATGACTTATTTTATCTTTGTGGAAAATATTGGACACAGTGTGTTGTCAAGCTTATGAGAGGTGTGATGCAAGTGTAAGCCACTGTGACACTATTGTTCATTTTTTTAAATGTTTTTATTTTATTTTTTATCAATGGCTGTAATGATAATGTCAATGAGGGATTTCTA